>NW_012115378.1:5895225-5901057 GCF_000951035.1 Colobus angolensis palliatus
AGGTGCACAACACCATGCCTGGCTAATTTTTTTTTTTTTTTTTTTTTGAGACGGAGTCTCGCTCTGTCGCCCAGGCTGGAGTGCAGTGGCACAATCTCGGCTCACTGCAACCTCCGCCTGCCGAGTTTACGCCATTCTCCTGCCTCAGCCCCCTGAGTAGGTGGGACTACAGGTGCACAACACCATGCCTGGCTAATTTTTTTATTATTTGGAGAGGTGGGGTTTTACTATGTTGCCCAGGCCGGTCTGGAACTCCTGGGATCAAGTGATCCTCCCATCTCAGCCCCCTGAGTAGGTGGGACTACAGGTGCCATGCCACCACGCCCAGCTAATGTTTGTATTTTTAGCAGAGACGGGGTTTCACCATGTTGGCCAGGCTAGTCTCGAACTCCTGACCTCAGGTGATCCACCTGCCTTGGCCTCCCAAAGTGCTGGGATTACAGGTGTGAGCCACTGCGCCCAGCCTTTCTTTCTTTACTACCCTTTTTCCACATCAGTACATCCTGCTATGTTCTAGGCACTCTGCCAAGAACTGGGCATGCAGTGTTGAACGAAGGACTTAGGTCCCTAACTCCATAAGCCTAATAAATTAGAGGGAGAGACAGACATGAAATGAATATGCAATTATAAGTTGTGGTAAATACTGAAAAGTACCGGGGAGAAAAGAAAAAGCTGAAATTAATTTAAGTGTCAGGGAGGGCTTCCTGGAAGAAGTAAAATTTAAGCTAAGTTCCAAAGGATGAGTAAGAGCCAGCCAGTGAAACAAAGAGCACCTTGAGGCCTGGCGCCGTGGCTCATGCCTATAATCCCAGCACTTTGGGGGGCCGAGGCAGGGGGATTGCCTGATGTCACAAGTTCGAGACTCAGCCTGGGCAACATGATGGTGAAACCCCGTCTCTTCAAAAAAAAAGAAAAAAGCACTCTGGCCGGGCGCGGTGGCTCAAGCCTGTAATCCCAGCACTTTGGGAGGCCAAGATGGGCGGATCACGAGGTCAGGAGATCGAGACCATCCTGGCGAACACGGTGAAACCCTGTCTCTACTAAAAAATACAAAAAAAAAAACTAGCCGGGCGAGGTGGCGGGTGCCTGTAATCACAGCCACTTGGGAGGCTGAGGCAGGAGAATGGCGTGAACCCAGGAGGCGGAGCTTGCAGTGAGCTGAGATCCGGCCACTGCACTCCAGCCTGGGCGACAGAGCGAGACTCCTTCTCAAAAAAAAAAAAAAGAAAGAAAAGAAAAAAGCACTCTGGACAGAGAGACTAGCTGGAGAGCATGGTTCTTGCTAAAACATCTTCCCTTTACAGAATAAAATACATTTCTTTCAAAAGTAGTCTCATTAATGCTATCTACATTTAAGGAAAAAGAAAAAAAGTGGTCTCGTAATGCAGTCTAAAGCATGCTGTTTGTGTCATCAGCTTCCTTTGAGTCTAATATTCCAGAGATAGAATTATTTAAAAAAAAAAAAAATTACTGAGCTTAGTGGCTCATGCTTGCAACCTCAATGCTTTCAGAAGCCAAGGTGGGAGGATAGCGTGAAGCCAAGAATTTGAGACCAGCCTGGGCAATATAGCAAGATCTCATCTTTACCAAAAAAAAAAAAAAAAAAAAAGAATTATCCAGTTGTGGTGCTGCACACCTGTAGTCCCAGCTACCCAGGAGGCTGAGGTAAGGATCACTTGAGCCCAGGAGTTTAAGGTTACAGTGAGCTACTACTGCACCACTGCAGTTCAACCTGGGTGATAGAGAAAGACCCTGTCTTCAATTTTTAAAAAATGGCAGAATATAACAATATAATTACTGCTTGACAAAAAGGAGCTATTGGCTCTTAAGGCTGCATAAGAAAAGTCAAAATCCCCTGATGTTTTTTACATACATTTTATCATTCTTGAGCAGCTCAGAAAGAAAAGACTGGTTATCTTGTGGTTTGATCTCTGAGTTATCTAATTATTTTTGGAAGTCAGAAGAATCATTTACCCAGGAAATCTCTAACTGCCAGGAAACCTCTTATGTGAGGTAGGTCAGATAATGTCACTGATCTTATCTGCTTGCAAAACCTGTAATCCAGTCCTTTAAAGCAACAATTCCTGGTTAACTTCCACACCCATCCAGAATCAGCATTGGACCCAGCCCTCCTTGCCCAGGACTTCCCTCAGGCTGTTTTCACCCACATGTCCCCATTAGGGATTCCTAAGCATGTGAACCCCAGCTATACCACATATCTGTCCCCTGCCTTTTCCTAACTATGGGGTAAATCATGACTTCTAGTGGCTCTAGATCCTTCAGAGTGACATGCTAAGCTCAAGAGTGAAACACTACCACAGGACACCTGAAGGTCTTGTGCACCTCTAGAGAGCCCTAGGATATTACAGAACCTTGGATTTCTGAACAATCTGCTCCTGCCATGACAGCATCCTGGTCTTTGTGGTGAGATTTTACCACTTCACTTCCCCATCCTCCTCCTCCCCGCCACCCCCCAACTCACACCATCACCCCATGTGGGTTCTCTAACTGTGAGAGGACATCACTTCCTCTAAGAAATCTTCTCTAGGCCCAATTTTATAGAATTGAAAAGTGTAGTGAACCTCCACTATCACCACCACCCTCTTCTATTAATGGAGTGATCGCGAGGTGATAGAGTGCTTACTTTATTATATGCCTGATTGATTTACTACCTGTGAAAAAGGTATGAATGTCATCACTATCCCCATTTTACAAATGATGAAATAGTGCAGACAGAATTTAATAGACTTCCTGGGATTAGAACCAAGCCTATCCCCTTTAAAGCCTAGGATTTAACTACAAAATCCCATAGGCAATCTGATCCCACCATTCCTAGTTTGGTTCCCTGCTTAGGTCAGCTGTCTTCAATGACCCTGAAGACCTGTAAAATCACAGAGGACCTAGTTTCATGGGCCACCTTCAATCTGGGCCAAACTGAGCAGCACGTGGACTGGATTTCTGCTGGAGCAGGGACACAATACCACAGAACTGACCAATCTGTGGCCAATCTGTGGCCTGCCCCAGATTGCTGCTTAGATGCAGCCTAGGACCACAGTCCAGAGGGCCTGGCATTCTTCCAGCCAAAGCAGCACCCTGGGTACTAATGGTCAGGGTTCAACCTTCTTCATAGAGTTGCTAGGAGACAAGAAAGTACTTAGAACTCAGTAAACTCGATGATAGTAGTCACTATCATTCCATCCTTATGCTTTCTTCTAACTTCCTCTAGCTCCCCAGGGACCTATTGTGAAACAACTCCCTAGCCCAGTGCCTCCTACAGAGCAACTTGAGCAGGAAAAGCCCATGACCATCTCCTCTGCTCCCTCAACATCTAACAAGCTCCTACTTAGCCATTCCAATTGTCAACTCCCTAGGCCATTAAGATCAATAACAAATATCTCTGCATGCTTTTCTCTTGAACTTGCTATAGACCACAGGGGTTTCCCACGCAGCCCTGGAGCTAGATTACTGTATTCAAATTCTGTCTTTGTTACCTACCTACCAGCTGTGTGACCTTGTATGATTGACTTAACCTCTCTGAGCCTCAGTTTATCATTCTTAAAATGGGGATAATCATCAAGCCTATCTCATAGGATTGCTGGGAGGATTTTCTCTGTCTCTATCTATTTTTCTTTTGAGATAGGTTTTTTTTGTTTTTTTTTTTTCTTTTTGAGACAGTTTCACTTTTGTTGCCCAGGCTGGAGTGCAATGGCGTGATCTCAGCTCACTGCAGCCTCTGCCTCCCAGGTTAAAGTGATTCTCCTCAGTCTCCCAAGAAGCTGGGATTATAGGTGCCCCCCACCACACCCAGCTAATCTTTTAAAACATATTTTTAATAGAGACGGGGTTTCACCATGTTGGTCAGGCTGGTGTCAAACTCCTGACCTCAGGTGATCCACCCGCCTCGGCCTCCCAAAGTGCTGGGATTACAGGCGTGAGCCACTGCGCCTGGCCTCAGACAGGTTCTTGTTTTGTCACCCAGGCTGGAATGCAGTGGCACGATTTCAGTTCACTGCAACCTCCGTCCCCTTGGGCTCAAGCAATCCTCCCACCTCAGCCTCCCGAGTAGCTGGGACTGAAGGTGCATGCCACCATGCCTTGCTAATTTTTGTATTTTTAGTAGTAGAGATGGGGTTTCACCAAGTTAGCCAGGTTGGTCTTGAACTCCTGGTCACGAACTCCTGGTCTCAAGTAATCTGCCCACATTGGCCTCCCAAAGTGCTGGATTACAGGTGTGAGCCACTGTGCCCGGCTGTATATATCTTTCTCTTTATTCTCTATTATCTTCCTATCTATTATCTATCTACCTACCTAATATACTTATGTTTCAATCTCATCCACTTTCTGAAAGGATTTTATGGAAAAAACCCTAAAACTGAAAAACCTCTAAAAACTTATATAAGAAAACAACACACACCCATTTGTGTATATATTACATAAAAATACATACTACATAAAATAATCTTCAAAGTATCATTTTACATTTGTTGAGCCAGGGTAAATTAAAAATAAATGTTCCTAATTATAGCCCATTAAGGTCAAAGTGGTTTACTCATAGATTGCTGACACAAATATAAATTGACTCAGACTTTTTGGAAAGCACTTTAAAATTACATTTCAAGAGCTATTAAAAAGTCTGCATTATTAATTGCAGAAGCAATAATGTAAAGAATTTCCTCTTAGAAAAATTCCAGTATAAGGAAAAGTTTAAATGTACAAGAACAGGAACTCAAATTCTAAAAATTGGTAACAATCCAGGCCAGGAGTGGTGGCTCATGCCTGTAATCCCAGCACTTTGGGAGGCCGAGGTGGGCAGATAACGAGGTTAGAAGATTGAGACCTCAGCCTCTCTAGTAGCTGGGATGACACGTGCCTGCCAATGCACCCAGCTAATTTTTGTATTTTTACTAGAGATGGGGTTTCACCATATTGGCCCAGCTGGTAAACTTAGATCTTAACTGTGCATTTTGGATCATTTTAGTTGATTACGCCCATGATTACCTGTTAGAGATAATGTGTAATTTCATAAATGAGTGATTACACATTAGTCATTCTTATCAGTTTCAACACAACACTTTCACATATTATAAATAGTCATAGAGTTACCATAACCTTAACATAAATCATTATCCTTTATAATATATCTGTAGGTAGAAGTCTACTA
The DNA here is from genome assembly GCF_000951035.1 of Colobus angolensis palliatus. Classification (NCBI taxonomy): domain Eukaryota; kingdom Metazoa; phylum Chordata; class Mammalia; order Primates; family Cercopithecidae; genus Colobus; species Colobus angolensis. Next base: position 5,900,387 of record NW_012115378.1, read on the forward strand.
AACGGCTTTCCTAATGTGTCCTGAATTCAGATACTGCTGTAATACATGTAACAAAAATCCTTACCACAGGCCTCCTTTCCGATCTGTGATGAGTAATACAGTGATCCAGCAAGCTGTCTTCATCCAGTTCCCTTTGACAAAAGGGACATACACACCTGGAAAGAACACAGAATACAAGTATTACTAAAATGGTTGGCAACTAGATAGTAGTCACTTTTTTTTTCTTTTTTTTGAGACAAGAGTCTTGCTCTGTGGCCCAGGTTGTAGTGCAGTGGCATGATCTCAGCTCAATGCAACCTCCCCACCTCCCAGGTTTCAAGGGGTCCTCCTGCCTCAGCCTCCCAAGTAGCAGGGATTACAGGCCCCCACCACCACACCAAGCTAATCTTTGTATTTTTAGTGGAGATGGGGTTTCACCATGTTGGCCAGGCTGGTCTCAAACTCCTGACTTAAGGTGATTCACCTGCCTCGGCCTCCCGAAGTGCTGGGTGGATTACAGGTGTGAGCCACCACACCTGGCCACGTATCTGGATTTGGACTAGCCACATTTCAAGTGCCCAGTGGACACATCTTGGACAGCACAGATAAGGGACAAATATTCCTAAGTGTACATAAGGATTTAACACGGTAGCTGCAGGTCACTTTTCTTTTTCTTTCTTTTTTTTTTTTTT
>NW_012115378.1:5902136-5913040 GCF_000951035.1 Colobus angolensis palliatus
CTGTACCTTTTAAAATGGTACACCTGTTTAGGGCACAGAGCAAGATTCTCTCAAAAAAAAAAAAAAAAAGAGAAGAAAAAGAAAAAAGAAATCATTATATTTCTATTGGATAATACTGCCTTAAGTTCTTAGGGACAACATGGAGTCTTGGAGTTGTTGGCTCACTTTCTGTTACAGACGTAACTTCCTGTCCCCCAAAACTTGTACTCTGGACAAACTCTATGTGTAAGAATTTTTACAATTTGAATTATGTGGTAAATTCTTCTGTAAAGCAAAGATTTTTTATCATAAATCCAAATATTAATTTATCTTGTAAAATAATCAATAACCCTCCCCATTTTCTATTATTTTAATTCTTTACTATTTAATTCTAACCAGTAAAATAACTGGGATTCAAATTAGCTTTCATATATTTTTAAATTTTCACAAAAGCTGTCAGCCTTGCAATCAAACCCATACTTTCTCAACCCGTTTGTAATCCTTCCTTCCTGTTGGTCATTGTGGTCAATATAACAGGATCCATACTGTGTTTATAGCTAAAATACTCATTTGAAATTTATAATGTCAGGGTATAAAGCTAATCCTATAATAACAGGTGCTTTTACAAGGCAATCTCTAGTAAAACAAAAGGAATGAAGTGATTGTTTAGACTTTCAATTTTGAAATGTAAGCTCTATTTTGAGTAATATTTTCTAAAAATGAGCAGAACTAACATTTTTCTCTGGGAGAAATTATACAGAATACCAATATTGGATACATGAATCCACAGACAGATTAATGTCTAGAAAGCCATCAACCTTTGCTAGAGAGCACAAATCACTTTATTTGGTTAGTAGGAGCAGATTATAAACTTTATAATTACTCTGATGCAGCTCAATTTCCTTTCTTATCAGGAGAATAATAACCTAGATGTGTTTCTTTCTTTTTTTTTTTTTTTTCTGAGACAGAGTCTTGCTCTGTCACCCAGGCTGGAGTGCAGTAGCCAGATCTCAGCTCACTGCAACCTCTGCCTCCCAGGTTCAAGTGATTCTTATACCTAAGCCTCCAGAATAGCTGGGATTATAGGTGTGCACCACCATGCCCAGCTAATTTTTGTGTTTTACTAGAGACGGGGTTTCACCGTGTTAGCCAGGATGGTCTCGATCTCCTGACCTCGTGATCCGCCCGTCTCGGCCTCCCAAAGTGCTGGGATTACAGGCTTGAGCCACCGCACCCGGCCAATGTGTTTCTTTCTTTCTTTTTTTTTTTTTTTTTGAGACACAGTCTTGCTCTGTCACCCAGGCTGGAGTGCAGTAGCCAGATCTCAGCTCACTGCAACCTCTGCCTCCCAGGTTCAAGTGATTCTTATACCTAAGCCTCCAGAATAGCTGGGATTATAGGTGTGCACCACCATGCCCAGCTAATTTTTGTGTTTTACTAGAGACGGGGTTTTGCCATGTTGCCCAGGCTGGTCTCGAACTCCTGACCTCAAGTGATCTGCCTGTCTCACCCTCCCAAAGTGCTGGGATTGCAGGTGTGAGCCACTGCACCCCATGAATGTTTCTTTCTCTTTTTTTTTTAAAGAATAAAATATTATCAATATCCTCCATTATATCTACCAGCTACCTCCCTCCTTCCCCTACCCCCATACCAGATTACCCATCAAAAAGGCAAAGGATTCAGGATGCCTGCCCAGCCTGTTCTCTTGTATACTGAGATGCTGCTGTCTATATTCTAAAGAGAAACAAGCAAAATGATAAGGAACCAGCTGGTGAAATGAGCAGTGGTGACAGAAGATGGATAATCCCAACCACGATCTACTTCAGGAATCTATTAGAAAACAAAGCCTAGCAGAAATTAACAGTTCTGCATTCTATTTTTGGATCTGTGTTAACACAAACTTGTTTGAGGAAGTTGCCCCAATCTCTCCAGTCTGTGGTTGGTTGCCCCTGGAAATGTTTAAAGTAGAGAGAGCAAAATTCTTCAACAATGATGGCTGTCAACAAATGATTACCAGTACCAGGTATTATAGTTGAGAATGTAAACATAAATACATAAATATTTTCATAAGAATGTTAAAGTTTCCAGCCCATTAAATTCCTTATAAACATTATCAATTATAGCATTAAACTACATTGTATGGAAACAAACCTCGCTGCTGTCTCCTCAAGTTCTTGTAGTGGTCCATACTTATCTATGTACTTCTGACAAGTCCGAATATGTGCCCTCATTTCACTGAGGCAAACCTACATAAAAACAAATTCAAAATGAACTCACTGTTAAAAAAGGGCTCAATGAAAGCTTAAGTGATCCAGCCTTTTAACTTTCAAATAAGGTCATACTGTGGGATCAATTGACTAAATAGATGCATTCATAATGCCAGTACCACCAAAAATTAAGGCATTATCAAGAATACTACTATTTTTCAAATTCTCCAACACTTAGAAGACCCAACTGTTAAGTTCTTGAATTCAGTTCTTCTAAAAAGCATATACAATTTTTAAAGTAGATAGATGCGTAGTAACTCAAATTTACTTCTTTTGCATGCCATTACATAAACAGGTTTTAGAAAGAAGAAAGGGGGAAAAAGGGTGAAGAAAAAGAGCACGAGAGAGAGAAAAGAAGAAACAATCTAAGATAGAAAAAGAGACAGAAAAAAGAAATGGAGAGATAAGAAGAATAAATGGATAAATTTTAGAGGTGCCCATAGTAAGTTAAATGAAACACTGTGCCTTAGGGAAAGATATAAATACCATGGTTTTATAACACACCCAACAGTATTACATGAATTCACAATACATGGTATACTTAATGGTCCCATTAAGAGCAAACATAAAAGACAGCTCTTGCAGTCCATTTTTATCAATGCAGAATAAAGAGCCCTTGTTCTTTCACATATACATTCAGAGATCCTAACCATGAGGGATCTGTTGCTAACATAACACATCCTATTAAATGTTTCATTAGAAACTCTGATAAGATCTTGTGCTAAAGGAAGCTCTGTACAGCTGTGGTAGTGGCCGACCCACTCTGCTTCGTTTTGCCCAAGCTACGGAAGTTAAACCTCAAACATGAAATCTGCCATGTCAAGGAAACAGTTATAACTGTTTAACAAATGGCAAAAATAAAAGCAAGTGGAAAAGTAAGAACAAAACCCTGGCTTTACAAATATCCACCTAAAGGACACAAAAACTAGGATTGATCTGCATAAGCTGTCTTAAACAGATGTATTTTACAATCTGTAACATCCAACTTTGCACATTAGCATTCTGTCATGTCTTTATGACTTTTGCTAGTAAAAATTTCTATTTGTATTCTTTGTTCAACAAAGATATGCATTAGTCATGAAAATTAACAAGCTGTGGACTACTGACAAATGAATTGATCAATTCATAGTCTAGACACAAAATTATCTGAGACATTATAAAAAATGGCAGAAGAAATGTAATTCATTGTGCCTATTCTAATGGTGCTTATAATCTAATAGAGGAAAAAGGATGTGTAGACAAGTAGATAAGAAATTGTCTGATATAGGGGCTGGGCACGGTGGATCACGCCTGCAATCCCAGCACTTTGGGAGGCTGAAGTGGGTGGATTACCTGAGGTCAGGAGTTTGAGACCAGCCTGATGGAACACCCTCTCTATTAAATTAGCTGGGTGGGGTGGTGTGCACCGGTAGTCCCAGTTACTTGGGAGGCTGAGACAGGAGAATTGCCTAAATCTGGGAGGTGGAAGTTGCAGTGAGCTGAGATGGTGCCACTGCACTACAGTCTGGGCGACAGAGCAAGACTCTGTCTCAAAAAAAAAAAAAAAGAAAGAAATTGTTTTATATAGGGAACTGGAATACTAAGGCCAGGCCTCAAGGAATGGAGATCTGGTCGGGACTCTGAAGAACATAGAGAGTGCAAAATGGGAGAGGGCAAAATGTGCGTAGAAGGAATGGGGAGCATTCCTAGAAAGAGGGACAACGCAGAAAAGAAAAGACAGAATATAAGAAGTATTATCTCAAGGCTGGGCGCAGTGGCTCATGCTTGTAATCCTAGCACTTTGGGAGGCTGAGGTGGACAGATCACCTGTGGTCAGAAGTTCAAGACCAGCCTGGCCAACATGGTGAAACCCCATCTCTACTAAAATACAAAAATTAGCCGGACGTAGTGTCGGGCCCCTGTAATCCCAGGTATTCGGGAAGCTGAGGCACGAGAACCGCTTGAACCCAGGAGGTGGAGGTTGCAGTGAGCTGAGATCGCACCACTGCATGCCAGCCTGGGCAACAGAGTGAGACTCTGTCTCAAATAAAAATAAAAATAAAGATATAAGCCCGATCTTGGCACTCCAAAATTTACTCTCTTTCTCTGGCTTACTATTGCATTTAAGATAAAATCTAGAATCTTCTACATAACCTTCAAGACCTCACATGATCTCGGGAGGCTGATATAGTACCCAAGCTGAAAGCTGCAACAGGCAAGGTGTGCTTGATAGAGACAAATACAGCAAAGTCCAGATTAATACAGGTGGAAATATGTCACTGGGTTTGATAAGAAAGTTATTCACTCGTGGCCTGCAATCGAGTAGTAGAACTGGAGGACACATCATAGAGGATCACTGGAGTAATGGGAAGAAGGGAAAATGGAGGTGGTCAATGAAAGCATTTGTTTGACAAATTAGGGGTGATGGCAAGAGTTCAGGGTTTTTTGCAGATGATATACATATATATACAAATTGGAGGCTGGGTGAGATGGCTCACGCCTGTAATCCCAGCACTTTGGAGGCCAAGGTGGGCAGATCACTTGAAGCCAGGACTTTGAGACCAGCCTGGCCAACATAGCAAAACCCTGTCTCTACTAATAAGACAAAAAATTAGCCGGGCATTGTGGCACATGCCTGTGGTCCCAGCTACTCCAGACGCTGAGGCATGAGAAACACTTGAACCTGGCAGGTGGAGCTTGCAGTGAGCTGAGATTGCGCCACTGCACTCCAACCTGGGCAACAAAGCAAGACTCTGTCTCAAAAAAAAAAAAAAAAAAAAAAAAAAAGACATGGACCCAAAGAGTGAGCGGTAGCAAGGTTTGTTGTGAAGAGCAAAAGGACAAAGTTCCCACAGCCTGGAAGGGGACCCGAGCGGGATGCCACTGCTAGCTGGGGTGGCCGGCTTTATTCTCTTATTGTCCCCTTTTCTCAATCAAACCCGCGATTGGCTACTTTTAGAATCCTGCTGATTGGTGCGTTTTACAGAGTGCTGATTGGTGCGTTTCATAGAGCAGTGATTGGTGCGTTTTATGGAGCGCTAATTGTTTAACAATCCTCTTGTAAGACAGGAAAGTTCCCCAAGTCCTCATGTGACCCAGGAAGTCCAGCTGGCCTCACAGCTCACCAGCACTTTGGGAGGCCGAGGCAGGCGGATCATGAGGTCAGGAGATCGAGACCATCCTGGCTAACATCATGAAACTGTGTCTCTACTAAAAATACCAAAAATTAGCCAGGTGCGGTGGGACGTGCCTGCAGTCCCAGCTACTCCAGAGGCTAAGGCAGGAGAATCGCTTGAACCCGGGAGGCGGAGGTTGCAGTAAGCCGAGATCGCACCACTGCACTCTAGCCTGGGTGAAAGAGCGATACCCCGTCTCAAAAAAAGAAAAGGTGGGTACTATGGGTCAGAAGCAGAGGTGAAATAACTTTCACAGGGACTTAAGCTCGTAACCATGAACATAGGTGGGGTCACATACCAGGGTGTCACACTCAGCGCAGTTCTTATACTCTGATTTCATTCTTTTGGCTACATCAGTTGCTGGAACTCCTTCTGAAGGAAGATATGCCCGGCAATAAGGACAGGTCCATTTGTTGTTCTTTAGACTGGTAGCAATACAGGAACGGCAGAATCTATCCCAAACAAACCAAAAATACATCACTTTCCTTGAAAGCTGTAAGGAGCCACCACCATGTATTCATTTGTGTAAATTGTAATTTAATGACACCTTGTACCCCATGAGCCATACTACCAAATTACAGGTCCACTTGCACCCTACACATCCCGAGAACTGCTTAACTTCTCAGCAAGACTTCTTTGAAATCACACATTCTTACCATATGCACTTTCATGCATTTCAAGAAAAGAATTCAAAGTGGGTGAAATAGCTTTCCTATAGGCTAAGTTTAAGCGATAATTTAAAGAATGTCTACGTTAGATTTCACCTCAAATTTCTTGAGAAAATATGTCTTTCTTCTGTGGGGTTTATGTGTGTCACATAAAAAAACAGCAGGAAGTCAAGGAAGTAAAAATACCAGACACATTATAATTCCCTATAAAACCATTTTCTCCTTCCCTCCCTCCCTCCCTTCCTTCCTTCTCTCTCTTTCTCTCCCTCCTCTCTGCCCTTTCTTTCTTTCTTTCGAGAGCCAGGGTCTCACTAGGTTTCTTAGGCTGGATTCAAACTCTTGGGCTCAAGAGATCTTCCCCGCTTAACCTCCCAAATGGCTGGGACTACAGGTGCAAGCACCACATCCAGCATAAAATAATTTTAAAGTCATCCCCAGATATAGAAAATTAGCTAATTAAAATGACCACTATTAGGAATGTCTTCCAAGTCAAGAAATATGTTTTTTGGTTTATTTAAAGGTGCTCATTATGAAATCTTGATTTCATTATGTTAAGAAACATAATCAACATTTCCAGAAAATTCTCACCTATTTATAGGAGTTGTTGAAGGCTCCATGAACACAGAAATAAAAACGAGCATTTAGTTATTTATACACATCAGCATGAACCTCATACCTCTTAAACTACTCAGCGCATAATATCTATTTGGGAGTATTAATACATGTCAAAAGGGAGGCTTTTTAAATTTTAAGTATACTATACATACTGGAAAGTTCTTATATCATAAGCATATAGTTGAATGAAATTTCAAACTTGAACACATCCATATAACCAGTACCTATAACAAAAACAGCATGGCCAGCCCCTAAAATTTCCCCCTCTTGTTTCTTTCTCTCTCTTTTTTTTTTTTTGGAAATGGAGTCTTGCTCTTGTCACCCAGGTTGGAGTGCAATGGTGCGATCTCAGCTCACTGCAACCTCCACCTCCCAGGTTCAAGCAATTCTCCTGCCTCAGCCTCCTGAGTAGCTGGGATTACAGGCACCCACCACCATGCCTGGCCAATTTTTTGTATTTTTAGTAGAGACAGGGTTTCACCATGTTGGTCAGGCTGGTCCCGAACTCCTGACCTCAGGTGATCCACCTGCCTCAGGCTCCCAAAGTGCTGGGATTACAGGTGGGTGCCACTGTGCTCGGCCTCCAGACACAATTCTAACCCCTCCAAAGCAATCATTGACTTTTTAAAATGTATTTTAACATATAAAAATTATACTTATCAAACATTGTACCAGCCTATAGACCACAGCTTTCTCACCCCTGCTTACTGTCTTTGGTGGTGGTAATCATTGACTTCTAATAACAAAGATCACCTTTGCCTGTTTCTGTACTTCCTGTAAATGGAACTCTCTGGTATGTATTCTTGGTCTTCTTTAGCTCAATATTATGGTCAAAAGATTCACCCATATTGTTGTACATGGTTGAGATTGTCCATTCTGATTTTGTGAAGTCTATTGTATGAATACACTCAAATTTATTTACCATTCTGTTGTTAATGGGCATCTGAATAGTATTTAAATACTTGCAGATGATAGACTTTAGTGATGAGCAGGCACAGCTATTTTCCAAACCATTCTTCTTTTTTTCCTCTTTAACTCCTAATTATATTAGTCATTACTGATTTTTTTCCTCTTTTTTTCTTTCTTATTATGTTTAAATTTGGCTTGGATCATGACTGATTCATAACAATATTGTCTTCTGCATCTGTTATCAAATTACTATAAGCACACAGAGGATGCTCACTTGTGCGGTGACTGAGACATCTACTTGTTTATACCTGTCCAGCATCCATTCCTCCTTTTTCTTGCAATAGCATCCTGCTCTTGCTGTGCAAGAACAATACCTCTTTTATTACATATAGACTCAGTGGGACCTCAATCAAGGTGCCTGCCAACTCCTGCTGAAGGTGTGAGCACCTGGCAAGCCAAATCATGTACAGACCATGTCTCTGGAAGTTGAACACTGCACACAGTGACATAATGACTGATTCAGTAGCAACTAGATGGAATTTTTCTCCGTTTATGTAGAACTCCATATCTGCCTTGGTTCCTACCCTTTCCTTCTAGCTATTTTTGTTATTTTTTGGTAATTTTTTTTTTTTTTTTCCTTTGAGAAGGAATGTCACTCTGTTGCCCAGGTAGAGTGCAGTGGTATGATCTCGGCTCACTGCAATCTCCACCTCCCAGGTTCAAGCGATTCTCCTGCCTCAGCCTCCCGAGTAGCTTGGATTGCATGTGTGTACCACAATGCCTGGCTAATTTTTTTTTTACTTCCAGTAGAGACAGGGTTTTGCCATGTTGGCCAGGCTGGTCTCGAACTCCTGACCTCAAATGATCTGCCCGCCTCGGCCTCCCAAAATGCTGGGATTACAGGCGTGAGTCACTGTGCCCGGCCAGTAATTTTTTATGTCTGATTTCAAGCTTGATACACTGGCTCTCTACAAAAATTTGTGAAAACACTTCCATATACCTTAATTCACTTAACCTTAATAAACTCCCAAGAAAGATCATTATTTCCACTTATATATAAGGAAACTAAGGCACATACAGGGTAAGTTGCTTCTGCAAGATCACATAAAGGAGCAGTGTGAAGAAGAAGCAAGAACAACCTTCAGACCAACTATAACCCATACGCTGTTGCATCCCTTACCCAGGGTTTATGTCCCACTGCAGCTGCCGCCCTGCTCAAGAGAAAGACCGAGCAGGATGCTAAGGAGATAACGCCAAGGTGAAGGACGAACCAGAGAAGATCCGCAAGGTTGTCTGTTAAACCTGCTTCTCCAAAGCCAAGTCTAACGAGGCCCTTGCAAAGAAGGGAGAGAAAGTACCCAGAGATAAAGGGAAGAACTGATGCTGGCAAGGAGGGGAATAACCCTGCAGAGAATGCAGATGCCTAAACAGACGAGGCACAGGAAGCCAAGGTGCTGAAGGTGCCAGGTGAAGTGTGTGTATTCGTGATAACTATGTACTTGTGATGACTGTACAGTGTGAAATACTATTTTTATCAAGTTTTGCAAAAATGCAGAATTTGGTTTTCTTTTTTTTCTTTCGTTATTTTAAGGTACGTTGTTAGCACTTCATTTTTGTTTTCTGGGGACGGGATATCTGTCACTGTCACTAATAGAATGTCTCGAAGCTGGATTGATGTGGGGAAAACACCTTTCCCTTCTAGTTTTTTGTTTGTTTTGTTTGTTTGTTTGAGACGGAATATCACTCTTGTTGCCCAGGCTGGAGTGCAATGGCAAGATCTCTGCTCACTGCAACCTCCACCTCCCGGGTTCAAACGATTCTCCTGCTTCAGCCTCTTGAGTAGCTGAGATTACAGGCATGCGCCACCACATCCAGTTAATTTTGTATTTTTAGTAGAGACGGGTTTTCTCCGTGTTGGTCAGGCTGGTCTCGAACTCCCGACCTCAGCTGATCCACACACCTCACCTGAGTGCGGCCTCCCAAAGTGCTGGGATTACAGGCGTGAGCCACTGCAACCAGACCTTTTTTTTTTTGGGTTGGAGTCTTGCTTCGTTGCCCAGGCTGGAGTGCAATGGTATGATCTCGGCTCACTGCAACCTCCACCTCCCAAATTCAAATGATTCTCCTGCCTCAGCCTCCCAAGTAGCTGCGATTACAGGCGTGCACCACCATGCTTGGCAAATTTTTGTATTTTTAGTAGTAGAGGAGGGGTTTCACCATGTTGGCCAGGCTGGTGTTCCCTTCTAATTTTGAGACGCTTCCTCTTGGCTCCCAGGAGGAGGGATTCCCTGACTTTGACAAATATAGACACCTTGGCACAACAGCCTTGTGGTATGGAAAAACGAATTTGTTTTTATGTCCTCTTCTCCCTTTCCATCTTCAGCGTAAACTTAACTCCGTTAAACCCAGATACCTGTTGGGGCCTGAGCCCCAGTCATTGGTTAGCAGCGTGTCAGGCAATCTGGACTTTCCAGTGATGCCCCTGAGATGGGGCTCCTCAAAAGAGCAGTGGTTCCATCTCTATACTGTGTATCTTCAGACAAATTCTGCCATTCTCATTTCACTTCCTGAAAGTCAGGCTCAGCTCATGTTGAACAACATGCTAAATGTGAAATGTCACCCCTTGCCCTAAACTTTCTTGTTCAGAGCATCAAATGAATACTCCATTGGGTTTTTTGTTGTTGTTTTTGCCAGATGTCTTGCTCTGTCGCCCAGGCTGCAATGGCGCAATCTCAGCTCACTTCAACTTCTGCCTCCCAGGTTCCGGTGATTCTCCTGCCTCAGCCTCCCAAGTAGCTGGGATTATACAGGCATGAGCCACCAAGCCCGGCCCTCCACTGGGTTTTAAAGTGGCTTTATGTTTTTTGGTAGTCCACTGAAAAAGGGAGTTTGAAAGTTGTTGTATACTGTTAAGGACTGTCTGCCCATGTTCTGCCTGAAATGCTGTGGCTGTTTATGGAAAGCATCTTTAATAAAGCTGGATAAAGTTTGGCTTGGGGGAAAAAAAATCACATAAATAGAAAGTGCTTGAGCTTGGCTGGGCATGGTGGCTCAAGCCTGTAATCCCAGCACTTTGGGAGGTGGGTGGATCACCTGAGGTCAGGGGTTCGAGACCAGCCTGGCCAACACAGAGTGAAACCCTGTCTCTACTGCAAAAAAAAAAAAAATGCAGCCAGGCATGGTGGCTTCAGCCTGTAAACCCAACACTTTGGGAGGCTGAGGCGGGTGGATCACTTGAGGTCAGGAGTTTGAGACCAGCCTGGCCAACATGGTGAGACTCCATCTCTACTAAAAATACAAAAAATTAGCCA
>NW_012115378.1:5913509-5914165 GCF_000951035.1 Colobus angolensis palliatus
AAAAGAAAAGAAAAGAAAGTGCCTGAACTTCGTTGGTCTTAAGCTGGGGTTTTCTGACCCAAATTTCAGTAACCTTTTATTCTACCACCACAGCAACCCCAGTTCGAAAGAGCAATATTTTAAGATCAAGAAATCTAAGTCCTCTGCTATACATATTTTACTTCTTTCTATCTCAGCTGATTGTAAGTTCTAAGGTACAATCTGACCTTGGATGTCTCCAAGTCTCTAAGAATTGGTTCTCAAAGTATAGTCTATGAATGAAATTTATGACAAATAGCTCAAATGCTCAACTCATAATTAACATTTCTAATACAACACCTATGGTTCTGACATGAATTATCTGCTTACATTATTTAGAGGCAAGCAAATAACATTTTGTTTTTTGTCAACTAGCAGTTTTCCCTTTTTCTTCCCCCCCAGCAACCCCCCCACAATTTGAGTTGTATGCCAGTGCAAGCAGAATACAAATACTGGTGCCGAGCCCTATGGGGGACACTTGTATACATTATCCCCTATTATTGTAGGCTCCTATGATAATTCATAAAATGCTGCTGTGCTAACCCAGGCGCGGTGGCTCACGCCTGTAATCCCAGCACTTTGGGAGGCCGAGGCGGGTGGATCACGAGGTCAGGAGATTGAGACCATCCTGGCTAACA
>NW_012115378.1:5918820-5920106 GCF_000951035.1 Colobus angolensis palliatus
GGCCTCCCAAAGTGCTGGGATTACAGGCTTGAGCCACCGCGCCCGGCCTCTCCTCATTTTATTGATGGTAAACTAAGGTTCAGAGTAGTGTAGCAATGTGCCCAGTTTATGCAGCCACAAACAGTAGTGTTCTGATCCTTAAACAGTTTGGGTAGGGCCTCAAATTTTGTAGTCTTTTCAGGAAACCTCAGTTCTTCCCAGTGACAAGCGGAAGCCACAAATATGAGACCGTGAATGTGCCTATATAACCAGGAGTCTGGATATAATGAATGTGTCCCCCCAAAGTTCAGGCATGAAAACTTGGTTCCTGTTGTGGTAGTATTGAGAGGTGGAGCCTTCAGGAGACATTTAGGTCATGGGGCTCCACTATGATGAATGGATGAATGCCATTATCACAGGAGTGGGCTAGTTCTTGCAGAAGTGGCTTTGCTATAAAAGTAAACTCTCTGAGGCAGGAGGATCGCTTAAGCCCAGGAATTTGAGTCCAGTCTGGACAACATAGTGAGACCCCCATCTCTAAAAAATAAAATAATAAAGTAATAAGCGAGAGCTCTCACATGCATTTTCGCACTCTTCCAACTTCTTTCTACCTTTCCACCAGGGGATGACCCTAGCCAGGTCCCGACACCACGCTCTTGGACTTCCTAGCCTCCAGAACTGTGAGCTGAAAAAATTATTTTCTTTATCCATTACCCAGTCTGTAGTATTTGATAAATACCCATTCCCATCATGGCCTGAACTAGTGTTTCTGGTTTACTTTAGAATGCCCTTGGCAGTGAGGAAAGGTCCATTCAGTTGGTTGGGGGCCTTAGAATTTTATTTTTGGTTTACACTGGGATTGCACATGTCCTGTAAGAATGAAAGCATTCATGAATATTTCTGGATCAATTTTAAACTCACCAGGAAGACTCTCAGACTCTACTTAGGAAACCACCAATTTAGTGCAGGCTTTACTGCTCATACTTGACCACAAATTTAACGTTTCAATCCATTTACCTGAAAGTACTTCAGAATTATCCTAAACAGAGTTTCATTTTCTAAAAATTAGGTACATTCACTGCTGGGTGGGGTGGCTCACGCCTGTAATCCCAGCACTTTGGGAGACAGAGGCGGGTCGATAACCTGAGGTCTGGAGTTTGAGATCAGCCTGGCCAACATGGTGAAACCCTGTCTCTACTAAAAATACAAAATTAAACAGAGTTTCATTTTCTAAAAATTAGGTACATTCACTGCTGGGTGGGGTGGCTCACGCCTGTAATCCCAGCACTTTGGGAGACAGAGGCGGG
>NW_012115378.1:5920771-5922298 GCF_000951035.1 Colobus angolensis palliatus
GGCTGAGGCAGGAGAATCTTTTGAACCCAGGAGGCGGAGGTTGCAGTGAGCCAAGATCGCGCCACTGCACTCCAGCCTGGGTGACAGAGCAAGACTCTGGCTCAAAAAATAAAATAAAATAATACAAAATAAAAATAAAAATTAGGTACATTCTATGACTTAGAGCAGTTGTATCTGAGGTCAATGGAGACTTGGCTCTTTCTATCTTATAGTGTGCTCCAGTTCACAGAGCTCTCTTCAGCCCATTCTCAACCTTTAGACGCTTTTTAGATAACTCAGTCTCCAGCCCTGATCTCTTTCCCCCAATCTATTCCTCCAGAGCCTTTGGCTATTTCCATTTGGATATCTGCCTATCAGCAGGCCCATTCAGCAGGCCCATTCATGAGTGCACTCACTTCCTCCTGGGCCAGTCTCTCTGACCCTGTTTATCCACCTGCCTTAAAGCCCAGCAGTTGGTTTTTATATCTTTCTTCCTTGCATCTACTATTTTCAATCTGAAAACAAATGTCTTTGAACACTTCCTTTAAATGTAAATCTGTTTTTGTTTTTGTTTTCTTTTGAGGCAGGGTCTTGTTCTGTCACCCAAACTGAAGTGCAGTGGTGCAATCACTGCTCACAGCAGCCTCCCGAGCTCAAGTGATCCTACCACCTCAGCCTCCCAAGCAGCTGGGACTACAGGCATGCACCACCATGCCCAGCTATTATTATTTATTTTTTTTTTTCTGTAGCAATGAGGTCTCACTATGTTGCCCAGGCTGGTCTCAAACTCCTGGGTGGAACCCAGGAGTTTGAGACTGGTGGCTGGGTTCCACCTCGGCCTCCCAAAGTGCTGAGATTACAGCCATGAACCACCACACCCAGCCTCCAGACTCCTTTTAAGTTCCATTTATACAGCTCCAAGTTATCTACTGGCTCTCACCACAGCTCTCTAACAGAAGATAAGGCAGAAGTGAGAAGGCTTTTCCCTGAAATCTATTTTTTACAACTGATACAGCAATATGAATAAAGTCCATTTAAAATTATAAAACATTAAAGTGAAACTTCTTAAAGTCCAACAAACGAAAAAGAACTAAGCTAAAAGTGAGGCTATCTGAGACATCTTGGAAATGTCATAGATCAACCTTTCGTGGCACAGTGTTCTTCCAAAAGAAATACAGAGATAAGAAATAATACCTGTTCCTGTGGGTTTCGCTTATGGAATGACTGAAGGAAACAGAAACCATGTTTTGAGCCTTTACTGTGGGATATCTTTACATTTTAAATATTCATAAAAATAGCACTACTCATCCCATTTTACAAATGAAGAAACTTGAGATTCAAAGACATTAAGCAACTTAGTAGTAAAGAAAATCGGCTGGGCGGGTGGCTCAACCTGTAATCCCAGCATTTTGGGAGGCTGAGGTGGGCAGATCACTTGAGGCCAGGAGTTTGAGACCAGCCAGGCCAACATAGTGAAACCCCATCTCTACTAAAAAATACAAAAATTAGCCGGGCATGGTGGCACATGTCTGTAGTCCCAGCTACTCA
>NW_012115378.1:5929783-5930168 GCF_000951035.1 Colobus angolensis palliatus
CTTTAACTCAGGAAGGAAAAATAAAAGAAACACTTGGAAAAAATTGGTTTGAATTGCTTTGAATTTATATCTGTATAACTTCTTAACCTTTGGGGTACCCATTCCTATTGTAAGCCTCTCATCCAGCTATTGTTTTCCTGTCTTAAACAGTAGAGAATGTGGCCAGACAAAAATGTGGGTTGTACCCCATTTGCGGCTGGCAAAACTTTCCTTTCTTTAAGCTGTTGTGGGGAATGATCTGGATTCTGAAAGGGTTGCAACTTTTGCTCCCTCTTAGGAAACCTTGGTTAAAGCCATCAAGAGCTTCTTGGTTTCAGTCTCAAATGTTCTTATTTGTTTTGATTTTGAGTTATTTCCCTTGGTTAAAACTCTGGTTTATACTTAG
>NW_012115378.1:5931068-5945755 GCF_000951035.1 Colobus angolensis palliatus
GAGACTCCTTGAGGAACACACACACATGCATACACAAACACAAAAGCAACCAGTCGCCCCTCTTTGGGGGTCCTCTGTCTTCTTCTTCTTTTCTTCTTCTTTTTTTTTTTTTGAGACAGAATTTCACTCTTGTCACCCAGGCTGGAGTGCAATGGCATGATCTCAGCCATTGCAACCTCCGTCTCCTGGGTTCAAGTGATTCTCCTGCCTCAGCCTCCCGAGTTGCTGGGATTACAGGCGCCTGCCACATCCCTGGCTAATTTTTTTGTATTTTTAGTAGAGATGGGGTTTCGCCATGTTGGGCGTGTCTCGAACTCCTGACCTCAGGTGATCCACCTGCCTCAGTCTTCCAAAGTGCTGGGATTACAGGTGTGAACCACCGCGCCTGGCCGTTAGGAGTCCTCTGTCTCTTACTGAGCCACAGAAGCCATGGGCAGGGTCCATCCTCTCATGTCTAAAGTTCTGCTCTCATGCATTAAACGTCCTAATCTCTTTGGCTTTTGGATACTGGTGTGTGCGTGTGATATATGTTGTGTCTACATGTATATATATGTTTACAGGTGTGTTTGTACAGTCTGTGTGGTACCAAACTTACTTCTAAATAAATGAGTACTCACAAATTAACTATCCCAAATGTTTTTCAAAGTTCATATGACTTTAGTAATCTTTGGTAAATCAAGCTAGGATTTCTATTTTTGTTTTTTGAGAACGACTCTCACTCTGTCACCCAGGCTGGCGTGCAGTGGTGCGATCTCAGCTCACTGCAACCTCTGCCTCCTAGGTTCAAGCGATTCTTCCACCTCAGCCTCCATGTGCGCCACAATGCCCGGCTAATTTTTTTAGTATTTTCAGTAGGGACAAGGTTTCACCATGTTGACCAGGCTGGTTTCCAACTCCTGGGCTCAAGTGATCCGCCTGCCTCGGCCTCCCAAAGTGTTGGGATTATAGATGTGAGCCACTGTCCCCAGCAATAAAGCTAGTTTTAAATTGTTGGTTGGCTGGTGTGGTGGCTCATGCCTGTAATCCCAGCAGTTTGGGAGTGCTCATGCCTGTAATCCCAGCTCTTTGCGAGGCTAAGGCAGGAGGATCACTTGAGCCTAGGAATTCAAGATTGGCCTGGGCAACATAGGGAGACCCTGTCTCTATAAAAAAATAAAATTTTAGCAGGGTGTGGTGGGGCATGCTTGTCGTTCCAGCTACTAAGGAGGTTGAGGTATGAGGATTGCTTGAGTCCAGGAATTTGAGGTTGCAGTAGGCTATGATGACATCGCTGAGTAGTTTATTCTTAGATCGTGTCTCTAAAAACAAACAAAATTACTGGAAATAAGAGAAACAATTCTTCAGGCAGAATATACAAAAAAAGCAAGATATGTTTTTGGAGAGAAAGGTTATAAGAATGGCATGAGGCCGGGTGTCGTGGTACACGCCTGTAATCCCAGCAACTCAGGAGGCCGAGGCAGGAGAATCGCTTGAACACAGGAGACGGAAGTTGCAATTAGCCAAGATCATGGCACTGCACTCCAGCCTAGGTGACACAGTGAGACTCCGTCTTAAAAAAAAAAAAAAAAAGAATGGCATGAAGTGTGATTTTTTTGTTAATGGAAAATTAATTTTGTCCAGAAGTTATTTAAAGATTGTTTCAAATTGAAAGAATAAAAAAGGATATAGATAAAACTAAATGAATATAGAAAGTTGGAAATAGAAGAAAAATTCTAAGAGGTTATAAAAGATATGTAAATCTTATCTTGTGTGGTCAAAGCTGACTGAAATTAGATGGACTTGTTTATTAGGCTTTATTTAAATTAGCTTTATTATAGATATATTGATTCAAAAGTAAAATACGGTTTTCTCTTTTGAACAAGACTTTTGTGTATTAGAGATGCGGTCTCGCTATGTTGCCCAGGCTGGTCACAAACTGCTGGTCTCAAGTCATCCTCCTGCATCGGTCTTCCAAACTGCTGGGATTACAGGCATGAGCCACTGCACCTGGGCAAGCATACTTTTGTGAGCAAAATAATTTACCTTTTTCTCTTTGGATTGACAAACTGTTTTTTGAGTATTCTTATTTCGTGGCAATATAGTTACATGCATAAGTTCAGTAACAGTCTGAACAGGACATAATTGGAGACAGTGGTTATTTTACCAAGGCTTTAACTGGAATGTCATACTTAGATACATGATCAAACTGCTTTGAGGGACTGAGATTGACATTAAAAAGCCAATAGACTTAGAAAAAGATTGCCCTGGTACCCTGTGTATATGGTTCCCTTACAAAATTCCTGACCTGGCGGTATGTAAAGAATTGTCACTTTCTTGGCTGGGTGCAGTGGCTCGCTCCTGTAATTCCAGCACTTTGGGAGGCTGCGGCAGGCAAATCACCTGAGCTCAGGGGTTCAAGACCAGCCTGGGCAAAATGGCAAAACCCTGCCTCTACAAAAAATACAAAAACTAGCTGGGCATGGTGGTGCATGTCTTTAACCCCAGCTACTAGAGTGGCTGAGGCAGGAGAGTCACTTGAACCCGGGAGGCGGAGGTTGCAGTGACCTGAGATCACGTCACTGCCCTCCAGCCTAGGCAATACAGCGAGACTCCATCTCAAAATAAATAAATAAGTAAAAAATAGCCAGGCATGGTGGCAGGCACTTGTAGTCCCAGCTACATGAGAGGCTGAGGCAGAAGGATTGCTGAGCCCAGGAGGTAGAGGCTGCAGTGAGCCATGATTGCACCACTACACAGCAACCTGGGTGACAGAGTGAGATCCCACCTCTAAAAATAAATAAATAAATAATAAAAGGAAATAAAGGAAATGTTAAAATGGGGGACTAAAGGAAACTGAAAATATTTCACCCCAAAATGTATTTCTTTGACATATTCCCGTATGCAGGAATAACCCTGAAAAGCTGCCTTTTGTGGAGGAGACTTGTATCTGTAGAGAAAATCTACACTGGTGAAATAAACAACCAGGCTTTCTTGGAGCCACCTCCTTGTCTGTACCTAGGAAATTATTAACTGAAGGTCTGACACCTATGAAGGTCTGACAGAGCAACTTAACACAGGCTCATGCCTATTCTTTCTAGGAGCTGCTATCTATGAAGTTTTATCTGCGTAACTAGACCATCTTTGCCCCAGTCCCTTCTTTCTGTCGCCCTCCCATAACCATGTTCCAAGCCCCTATTCTGGTGTAACCTCAAGATGGTATACAAGCATCAAGCATCTGGCCCTTTCAGTTTTCATAGTTTGTATGACTCCCGTGCCCATATGCACATTAATACATTTGTAGGCCCTTCCTCCCTTGTTAATCTATTAGCAGTTTGTTTCATAGACTCAGGCGATCAAACCTTTAGGGGAAAAAAATCAAATACAAATTTCCCTACAGTGGTCACACAGCTGGCTAGTGGCAGAGGGGAATTTCAAATCCAGCTTTCTATAAGGGCCAGTTACTATTGCATCACAATACAACTTATAAAGTGCTCTGTACATATTCATTCAAGGTACTGTTGTTACTATTAAACTTGTTTGACTTGAAAATCAGCATAAACCACCTAGTTCAGTATGTCTGAAAATGTAGCTTCAATATGGGATAATAAAATACAGAAGGTTCATTTGCATTTATTCATTTTCCAACTTAATTTCAATGGAAAAGAGTAATTCATTTAGAATGTACAAATGGCATTAACAACGCTCATAATCTCTACTGCAGAAAGGACTCTGGTTAACATTTATAAAGTGGAAGGGGCCCAAGTAAGTTTGCCAAAAGGAGGAATATGGAAATTCTGCCCACAGCTAGAACAATGGACATAGATTTGTCAAAACAAAGAACAGTAAAGAGAGGAAAGGCAATTTGTTCAGCCCTTGTAATGCTATTTTATGGTTATTTTTCCAGTTGCTAGTTTCCTATTCACTTTAACAAAGAAAAGATTAAACAAAAAATTTAACATTTTGCAAATTTATATTATCCTTTAGTAGAAGGAAAAATATTGTAAATGGTAAGTTATAATATTCAAAGTCCAAAACAGGAAAACAATCTCCAGTCAGATCATTGAATTAGCAGCAAAGCGGTCTATTCCAAAAAGAATCCTCAAAACGCCCACTGTTTATGTTTTGCACAACTTCAAAGTTTTAATGCTAATAATGATTCAATTTAAATGGAGGTATCTTCAGGCTGTTATTGCCCTAAAATTATCAATATATTTTATGACTCACACAGCCCATCTTGGCTTCCAGATTGGCCTGTGGATATTACGGTAATGAGCTACATCTGGACAGCCGAGCAACAACACTAGTAATCAGAAAGGAGGGTAAATTGAAGCCTCGAGTTTTAAGAACAAAGCTGAAACAACAGGCCTCGAAAATACAGCTACGAAATACCGCCCAAAGCACTCTTTATTTATACACTGTGCAGGCTGCACACTTTTCTCCCTGGCTCACAGGTGGGCAGTGGTGAAAACTGCTTTTCAGATACAAGGCTATAGGTATTAAGGATCACCTAAGGATTCCAGGTGTGAGCCATCATGCCTGGCCTCTAAACTTCTGAATGCAAGTGCACAACATGTTTTTAAGGACTACCTAAATCCTTTCGAAAGTGATCCTCAAAAGTAATAACGCTGTTTCTTTCTTCTTGCTAAGCCAAATGCTGGTACATGCTACCGTGGTATCGCAAAGGTCTTCATCATACTATAGTTATCCTTCAAAGGACACTAAGTAGGCTTCCGCTTCTGATCTGTGCAGACACACACACACACACACACACGTATCCACGAACAAAATTCAAACCAAAGAGAGAAGGCTGGGTGCAGTGTCTCACACCTTTAATCCCAGCACTTTGGGAGGCCGAGGTGGGTGGATCAATTGAGGTCAGGAGTTCAAGACCAGCCTGGCCAACATGGTGAAACCCTATCTCTACTCAAAATTCAAAAACTAGCCGGGTGTGGTCGTGGGCACCTGTAATCCCAGCAACTCGGGAGGCTGAGGCAGGAGAATCACTTAAGCCGGGGAGACGGAGGTTGCAGTGGGCGGAGGTTGCAGTAAGCCAAGATCGCGCCACCGCACTCCAGCTTCGGCGACAGAGTCAGACTCTCTCTCTCTCTCTTTCTCTCTCTCTCATACACACACACACACAAAGTAAACAGAGAGCACAAATTCACAGATCCAACTCCACCAGTTACTCAAACACACATTAAGCATGTGCCAATTTTATATAGGAACTTTGTTTTTAAACTCTTCTTAGAAACGACCACGGCTTTGCACCAACTTCGAGTTTTAGCTAAGTACTATGCCGTTTTGAAAAAGTTATTTTACTCTGTAATTTCTGCCGGTTTGGAGAGACGGTGCGTAAAGCAGGTAGTCTGCCACCTCCTGTCAACGTTGTGGCTGGGTTTTGAAGGAGTACATTCAGGGGCTTGCGGCTAACGTCCAAGCCCCACCCTAGCAGGTTGTTTAACGACTGTGGAAAGTCACTCGGAAGCTCCAGTTTGACTTGCTCTTTGAGGGGATGGGTGTCTGTGTTGGGAAAGGGTAGCAGGGATGGGGGTGGAAAAACACTTTGCACAGATCCTTGTTTGCTTAAGACGAGCCTCTGTGAGCATTCTGGGAACACGTGCACAGCTCCAGCAAAACAAAACGGACCCGGGTTTCTGGGGCAGAGGGAAGCGCAGCCCGTTCCACCGTGTTCAGCGGGGTAACTGAGCTTTGAGGGAGCCCTTGCCTTGCAGTTGGAGCTCGTTTCTTTTTCGTGCCCGGGCGAGCGAGCGCTCGTTCTCCAGCCAAGAGCACCCTCCCCTGTTGGCGAGCCCTGGCTCTGGGCGGGACCCGTGCCTGGATCCCCTTCTCTGGAGCTCCGCACCTGGACTTCGGGAGGAGGCTGCGCAAGGGGGCTACAGGGCCCAACTGTTTCTTTTTTCTCCTCCCGAAATCCTGTGTCACCTTCCGACCGGCGTTTTCCCCGTGGCCCCGCACCCGACGGGTCCAGGTTTTTCTCTGCAGCAGTTTCCTAAGGCGCTGTCTTCCGTCCCCCTCCTTCCCCACACCATGCCCTCAGCTTCCCGACATCGCCCTCCTTGCGGGGGGGGCCAAACCGAGCTCCCCTGGCACTTACACGTGGCCACAGCGGGTCCGGACAGGCTGGTGTAACACCTCAAGGCACACGGCGCAGTCGAAGGACGTGACGGGCAACTCCGGGTCCCCCCTGCGCTCCAGGGCCCGCGGGGTGGCAGAGGCGGGAGCCGATTTGCCGCTGTCGCTGCTCAGCACGGAGCCCATCGCTGTGCCTCTCGCCCAGACAGCTGCCAAGCACTCAGTGCCTGCTGCAGGGTTGTTTTGTTGTCGTGCGGTGGAGGAAGGAAGTCCCGGCCCAGCTGCGATCGCCGCCTCCCAGCGCGCGCAGCTCGCGCAGCCCAGAAGCAACCTCCGTCGCTGCGCCCAACCCTGGTCTAGGGCAGGGCAAGTGCGCGGCCGCGGGGCTGAAATCTTCGGCAAGCCGCCTAGGTTAAGGCGCGGAGGCGG
This sequence comes from Colobus angolensis palliatus, assembly GCF_000951035.1. Lineage (NCBI taxonomy): Eukaryota > Metazoa > Chordata > Mammalia > Primates > Cercopithecidae > Colobus > Colobus angolensis. The sequence continues at coordinate 5,937,570 of NW_012115378.1, forward strand.
AGGCGGAGGCGGAGGCGGCAGCCGCCCGGTGCTCTGTCTTGTGGTATTGGGAGGATTGAAACCTGAAACCTCAACTGCAGAGAAGAGGACTTGAGGCAGTACTAAACCTTCCAAGCTATCACACACAGCCTGTTTCCCCACTGCTTGAGGCAGTACTAAACCCTCTAAGCTATCACACACAGCCTCTTTCCCCACTGTCAGAAGTTAAGTGCGGGCGTGGCCATGCTTAATGGTAATCAGAGAACAGCCGCTTATAAGGTGATGGATAGGACCATCCTCCACTGTTGTAATCACAATAAGCTGCAAAGATTGAACTATGACCTATGATTGGACGTCTCCTAAGACGGTGCTATCATTACTCTGTCATCCAATCAATAGTCCGTTAATGGAGAGATAGCCTGGGTAGTGGAAAGAGTTCTGGAGATTCGGATTCCAATCCTACCTCTCGTACAGATATTTTAGTGCTAAACCCTGCAGTCTCCAGTTTCCTCTGCGGTTCAGGATTTCCTCTGTTGTTTGTACTCTCCCCATCCCGCCCTTTAAATGTGATCAGCCGGGCGCAGTGGCTCACGCCTGTAATTCCAACACTTTGGGTAGGCCGAGGCGGATGGATCGCTTGAGGTCAGGAGTTCGAGACCAGCCTGGCCAACATGATGAAACCCCGTCTCTGCTAACAATGCAAAAATTAGCCGGGCGTTAATTCACACCTTTTACGAAGACTTATTTCGTGCCCACTGTACGCTAGACTCAGTTCTAGTGATGGAGACACAACTGTCAACAAGCAAACAAAATCCCAGTTCTCACAGAACTTACTTGAAAAAACAAAACCAAAACTTTACTTTGAGGTAATTATAGATTCGCATACAGTTGTAAGAATAGTACATAGTATATAATACACATATACAATAATATATAATGTAACACATGGGATATAATAACGCATATAATACATGTATGTATTTAACAGGCCATAAACTTCATCCAGTTTACCCCAGGCTTTACTTTTAATTAGGAGATATAGGCCGGGTACCGTGGCTCACGCCTGTAATTTCAGCACTTTGGGAGGCTGAGGTGGGAGGATCACTTGAGCACAGGAGCCAAGATCACGCTACTGCAATCCATCCTGTGCGACGGAGCGAGACCCTGTCTCAAAAAACAAACCAAGCCGGGGCAGTGGCTCACGCCTGTAATCCCAGCACTTTGGGAGGCCAAGGAGGACAGATCACCTGAGGTCAGGAGTTCAAGACCAGCCTGGCCAACATGGTGAAACCCTGTCTCTACTAAAAATACAAAACTTAGCTGGGTGTGAGCTACTTGGGAGGCTGAGGCACGAGAATCGCTTGAACCCGAAAGGTGGAGGCTGCAGTGATCCGAGATCATGCCACTGTACTCCAGCCCGAACAACAGAGGGAGACCCTGTCTCAAAAAACCAAAACAGGCCAGGCACAGTGGCTCATGCCGAAGTGCTGTAATCCCAGCACTTTGGGAGGCCGAGGCAGGCGGATCACAAAGTCAGAAGTTCAAGACCAGCCTGGCTAACATAGTGAAACCCCGTCTCTACTGAAAATACAACATTTCTTTAGTAAAAATTTTTGTACTAAAAATACAAAAATTAGCCAGGTGTGGTGGCACATGCCTGTAGTCCCAGCTATTCGGGAGGCTGAGGCAGGAGAACCGCCTGAACCCAGGAGGTGGAGGTTGCAGTGAGCCGAGACCACGCCACTACACTCCAGCCTGGGTGACAGAGGGAGACTCTGTCTCAAAAACAAACAAACAACAAACAAAAGGAAGATATATGTAATCAATCAATAAACAAATAAACAAAATCAGATAATCAGAGCCATGAAGAAGATAAAACAGTAACTGACAATGAGGAGAAGAATAAACTCAGAATAATTTTTGGATGAAGTGACATTTGAGCAGAGCCATGAATAATGAAAAGAAGGGAGCCGTTCAAAGATTTAGGGAAAAGTGTGGTGGGAACAGTGAATGAGACAGGACCAAAGAAAGGAAAGATCTATGGAGCTGGAGCATTGGGTGGTGGGGGGCAGGCGGTGGTGGGAAATAAGATGAAAAGATAGTTATTCCTATCTTTGAAAGGAAAACAAAAACCTCCCTTTCATCCCACTTATGCCTCAACTCCTGCCCCATATCCCCTTCAAGGCCAAATCTCTTGATCTGATCCTCTACATTATGTCATCATTTCTTAATTATTCACTTCTTATTCAGTCCATTCTGGGTTCTGAACCAACCTCTCCACCTCCATCTGTCCAAAAACTGCTTTATTATCATTGTCACTGGTGATGTTCATGTAACTAATTCCAATAGATTCTTTTCAGCTATTTTTGTGTTTGACCCCTCAACTATTTTTGTCAGTGCTGACCATCCACTCCTGGAAGCTCTCTGACTTTCCTTCTTCTTTCTGGCTATTGTTTCTCTCCTTTGCCAGAGTCTCCTTCTCTACCGGCTCTGGGCTGGAGATCCTGGGATTCTGTCTTAGGACCTTTTCCCTTCTCCTCTCTGTTTCCCTCTCTCTCAAAAATCACACAGGTTCTGTCACTATTTTGGTTCCAAAGACTTTCACATCTTTATCTCCACCCCAGGCCATTCAAATGCCCAATAGCCCAATAGCTTACATGACTGACCATTTGACATAGACACCCTCAGCCCAATGTCTCCAATAATGAACTCATTATAGCAGCCACCACCTCACCTTCTCCAGCGGTTGATCTCTCTGTTAGCAAATGGCACTGTGATCCACTTTATAGCTCAGTCTAGACACCTGGAAGTCATCCTTGATTTCCTCCTCTTATTCACATTGAATCAGTCATAATCACAATCCTGCCTCCAATATGTATCTCAATAGTTATTTTTTTCCCGAGATGAAGTCTGTCTCTGTCACCCAGGCTGGAGGAGTACAGTGGCACGATCTCAGCTCACTGCAACCTTTGCCTCCTGGGTTCAAGTGATTCTCCTGCCTCAGCCTCCGGAGTAGCTGGGATTGCAGGCACATGCCACCACGCCCACCTAATTTTTTTATATTTTTAGTAGAGACGGAGTTTCACCATGTTGGCCAGGCTAGTCTTGAACTCCTGACCTCATGATCTGGCTGCCTTGGCCTCCCAAAGTGCTGGGATTACAGGCGTGAGCCACCACGCTCATTTTCTTCTATTTCCATAGCCAACGCTTATTTTAAATCACTGCATTCTCTTGTGTGACTTATGGCAATAGTTCCTAACTGCCCTACCTGCATCCATCATTGCCTCTCTCCAGTTTATTATCCACATGGCAACTAAAGTGATCTTTCGAAAAGCAAACATCTTGTGTCACCCTATGCACAAAATCCTTTAATAATCCTTTTGTGCACCCTATGCACAAAATCTCCTAATCCTTAGGATTAAATTCCAAATCCTTAATATTATCTAAAAAGTCCTGCAAGAGGCCCGGTGCGGTGGCTCAAGCCTGTAATCCTAGCACTTTGGGAGGCCGAGACGAGCAGATCGCGAGGTCAGGAGATCGAAACCATCCTGGCTAACATGGTGAAACCCTGTCGCTACTAAAAAATACAAAAAAACTAGCCGGGCGAGGTGGCGGGCGCCTGTAGTCCCAGCTACTCAGGAGGCTGAGGCAGGAGAATGGCGTCAACCCAGGAGGCGGAGCTTGCAGTGAGCTGAGACCCGGCCACTGCACTCCAGCCTGGGCGACAGAGTGAGACTCCGTCTAAAAAAAAAAAAAAAAAAAAGTCCTGCAAGACCTTACTCTTAAATAACTATAATCAGTTAAGATACTTTTGATGGCAGAAATCAGAAATTCAACTAAAAGTGCCTCATTCAATAAGGATGTTTATTATCGCCCAGCTCAGTGGCTTACACCGGTGATCCCAGCACTTTGGGAGGCAGAAGCAGGCTTATCACGAGGTCAGGAGTTCGAGACTAGCCGGGCCAATGTGCTGAAACTGCATCTCTACATTATACAAAAATTAGCCGGGCATGGTGGCACACACTTGTAAGCCCAGCTACTCAGGAGGCTGAGGCAGGAGACTTGCTTGAACTGCAGAGGTGGAGGTTGCAGTGAGCTGAGATCACGCCACTGCACTCTAACCTGGGGCAACAGAGCAAGACTCTGCCTCAAAAAAAAAAAATATATATATATATATATATTTATTATCAAATATGGTAAATTAGTCCAGGGGTAAACAGTTCCAGAGATGTCTCAGCAGCTCAATTATGTCCTCACAGCCTCAGCCCCTTGCCATCCTCAGCATGTCTCCCTTATGGCTAAAATAGTCACCTCTATACACAACCTTCAAAAACAAAAAGGAAAGGGTAAGATTTCCCACTTGTAGCTCTCTCCCCTTTTATATGGGAGAAAAATGCTTCCTAGAGGCCTTCCTCTGCAGATTTCCCTTCCTATCTCATTGGTCAAAACTGGGCACCATTGCCATCCTAAATCAGTCCCTAGGAAAAGAGAACGGGAGCACTCTAATTGGCTTAAATTCATTATTTATTCCATAGGACTTGGCATCTCAGCTGTCTGAAACAACATAACTAGGGTTCTTATACCAAGAAAGGAAATGAAACAATCGGATGGACCAACAGTAAGGTTTTCCAAAATAACTATTTTTCCACTTCCCAGGCTCAAGTGATCCTCCCATCTCAGCCTCCCAGGTAGCTGGAACTACAGGAGTACGCCAATATGCCCAGCTAATTTTTTGTGTTTTTTGAAGAGATGGAGTTTCACCATGTTGCCCAGGCTTGTCAGTCTTTAAACTTGTAGATGATAAGGGTGATGATGATAACAGTGATGGTGATGGTGTCAGCCTGAAAATAAATTCACAATTCCATTTCTAATCCCTGAAGTATATCAAAAGTATAGATTAGTACAAAGAAAATTTGAAAGGCCTATAATCAACATCCTGTTACCAAGAAGACTAATGTATCTCTCAATCAATCCAAAAATAAACAAAGCTACAGCTCTTTAAAACATCTAGGAAAATACGTACTTCACTTATTTATTTCCATGGAAGGGATGAAAAGAAATTAGTTCATAATTTCAAGCAGTGTTGAAGAAATGAGAAAAACATTCCTATATTCTTTGAAGTTTATTTATCAACAAAACTATTAGGAAACCTGAATGTTCATCATAGAGAAATGTTTTGTAAAGTATGATAAATTCACTCAATGAATAGATAAAACAATGTTAAAAATGTTTGGCCCACCATTTTTAGGTCCATTAGAAAGTATTTCATAAAGTAAAAAAAAGTACGTAGACAAGATAATACATGGATATTTACTGTAGTGTTGTTTGTTATAGCAAAATATTAGAAACACTTTATTTTTGAGATATTTTATTTATTTATTCATTTCTGTGTTTATTTTATTTTGAGACAGTGTCGAATTCTGTCACCCAGTCTGGAAAGCAGTGGCTCACACATCACTGTAGCCTTGACTTCCTGGGCTGAAGCGATCCTCCTACTTCAGCCTCTTGAGTAGCTGGGACAACGGGCACATACCACCATGCTCAGGTAATTTAAAAATGAGTTCTTTGTAGAGACAGAGTCTTGCTATGTTGCACAAGCTGGTTTTGAACTCCTGGGCTCAAGTGATCCTCCTGCCTTAACCTCACAAAGCACTTGGATGACACTCATGAGCAGCCAGCTAGAAACATTTTAAATATTCACCAATAGGTGACTGGTTAAATAAATTATGGCTATCTCCAGATTGCTGTGAGCCGAGACTGCACCACTGCACACCAGCCCGGCAACAGAGTGAGACTCTGTCTCAAAAATAAACAAACAAATAAATAAAGGCATCTCCATACAATGGAATACTATGCAGCCATTAAAAAGCAAGGCAGCTTTATAACTGTCCTAGAGAAACCCCTCTGAGATGTATTAAGTGAAAAAAGCAAAGTATACAACTGTATTTATTGTACAGTATCATTGATTTTTTGAAAGACTATACATGTGCACACACATAGGTATAAGTGTTTATGTGTATGTATAACATATGTAGATACACAATATGTATATATACTGTTTATGCATATTGACTTTTTGAAAAGATACACAAGAAGTGAATAACTGTGGTTGTTGCTAGGGAGGGGAACTGGTTCCTGGGAAACAGGAATGGAAAAAAGACTTATGCCGTATGATCTTTTGTGCATCTTGAAATTTGTACTGTTTGTATGCAGTGCCAAGTTAAATATTAATAAATAAAAATTAATAATTTTAGCCAGGCATAGTGGTATGTGCCTGTAATCCCAGCTGCTCAGATGGCTAAGGTGAGAGTGTTACTGAACTGAAACTGCTTTTGCAAAATTATGACTGAGACAGTGAAAGAGATCTAACTTCATGGACTCCATCTTGCTTCTAACCTCCAAGTTGTCCTTGTTCATTTCCTGGGCATAGGCTGAGCCAACTTTGGGAGAAACTTAGTTTATAGTTTAAAACAAAGACAATAACAGCCCATTTCCAAAGCAGACCTCCTTACCTGGGGACTAGACTGCCTTTGTAGGACTAACATTAGCCACAAGTTTAGAAATGATGGTTTAGGAGTCATGCAGCTGGAGGCTACAAGATTCTAACCCTCCCTAAACTGCTCCTCAGATGAGTGCTTGAGACATTTTCCAGACCCTGCACTGAATGGATCAGCTGGCACCACCCAGATCAATAAACTGGCTCACCTGATCTTGTGGCCCCACCCAGGACCTGACTGAGTGCAAGAAGACAGCTTCGACTCCCTATGATTTCATCTCTGACTAATCAGCACTCCTGGCTCACTGGCCTCCCCTCTCTGCTGTCAAATTGTCCTTAAAAATTCTGCTCCCCAGGGAGACTGATTCGAGTAATAAAACTCTGGTCTCCCATACAACTGGCTCTGCATGAATTACTCTTTCTCTGTTGCAAATCCCCTGTCCTGATGAATCGGCTCTGTCTAGGCAGAGAGCAGGGCGAACCCTTCAGGCAGTTACAAAACTGGGCCTGTTTTGCCCACACCACAGTAAGCCAACCATGAACATAATGAGTTTTGTAGCAGAGAAAGAATTTATTTATGTGGGCCGCTGAGCAAGGAGATGGGAGAACAGGTCTCACATCTGCCTCCCCAAAGATGGAGTTTAGGGGCATTTATGGGATAGAAGAGCTGGGTGGTGTAAGGCATGGGGAAAGATAATTAGGCATAAGGAAAAGTGAGGTAATCAGTGTTCTGTAAAAGTGTAGTCTAGATTTTTGGCTCTTCATAGGACGTATGTTCAAAAAATGGCAGCATTGGCCGGGCACAGTGGCTCAGGCCTGTAATCCCAGCACTATGAGAGGCTGAGGTGGGAGGATGACCTGAGCCCAGGAGTTGGAGGCTGCAGTGAGCTATGATCACAACACTGTACTCCAGCCTGGGTGATCCTGTCTTTACAAAAAAGAGAAAGAAGAAAGAAAGAAGGAAGGAAGGAAGGAAGGAAAGAAAGAAGGAAAGAGAGAGAAAAAAAGAGAGAGAAAGAAAGGGTAAGAAAGAGAAAGAGAGAAAGAGAAAGAAAAATCAGGAGAGAGGGAGGAAGAGAAGGAAGGAGGGAGGAAGGGAGGAAGGAAGGAGAGAAAGAAAGAAATTGCGAGAGGGAGGGAGAGAAGGAAGGAAGGAAACAAGGAAGGAAGGAAGGAGTTAGGAAGGAAGGAAGGAGAAAGGAAGGAAGGAGGAAGGAAGGAAGGAGGAAGGAAGGAAGAAAGAAAGAAAAAGAAAGAAAGAAAGAAAAAGAAAGAAAGAAAGAAAGACAAAGAAAGAAAGAAAAAGAGAGAGAGAGAAGGAGAAAAACGTGGCAGCATTAGCATGATCTGAGGTGGAGCTCTCAGCCCTCTGATGTCAAAAGGTCACCCATCAGACATGCGCGCAGGCCCAGTTGAAGGATCAGTGGTCTCACCTGGTTTGAGCTGAACCAAAGCTGATTCTATGTTCCTGAAAAACAACTTAGGCAACCGTTACCTTTGTGACCCACACATCAGAGATGTTATTTATAGTAAGGCTGAGGGGGCCCTTTCTTTAGGAGAAAAAGAAAAAAACAGCTGAAAGCAAGTGACATCAGCGTCAGGTTTGCCTTCACCTTCAGGAGAATTGCTTGAGCCCAGGAGTTTGAGACCAGCCTGAGCAAAATAGCAAGACTCTTATCTCAAAAAAAAAAAAAAAAAAAGTCCTGCAAGA
>NW_012115378.1:5946685-5947884 GCF_000951035.1 Colobus angolensis palliatus
GTGATCTCGGCTCACTGCAAACTCTACCTCCTGGATTCAAGTGATTCTCCTGCCTCAGCCTCCCGAGTACCTGGGATCATGGGCACCTGCCACCACACCTGGCTAATTTTTTTTGTATTTTTATTAACGACAAGGTTTCACCATGTTGGCCAGGCTGGTCTCAAACTCCTGACCTTAGGTGATCCAGCCCCTCCTCAGCCTCCCAAAGTGCTGGGATTACAGACGTGAGCCACTACCCTCGGCCTGTTGTTCTTTGAAACACTGTCTATGGTACCAAAAATATGCAAGCAACAAAATTTCTATTTATTAGAGGGATAATTAAATATGTTACAGTGTAATATATTTAAAATATAAATATTAAATGCAGCAGTTAAAAAGAACTTTTGGTGGGGGGCAGTGGGGACTGGATCTTCCTCTGTCATCCAGTCTGGAGTGCAGTGGCTCACTGTTCACTGCAGCTTCAACCTCCTGGGCTCAAGCAATCCTCCCAACTCAGCAGCCTTCAGGTAGGTAGGACTAGAGGTGCCCACCACCATGCCTGGCTACGTTTTTTATTTTTAGTAGAGACGAGGTCTCACTATGTTGCCTAGGCTGGTCTCAAACTCCTGGGCTCAAGCAATCCTCTTGTCCGAGCCTCTCAAAGTGCTAGGAATACAGGCATGGGCCACAGCGCTTAGCCTAACAAACAAAACTTTTGATAGCACTTAACTATGTATCAGGTATTATTCCAAGTGCTTTATATGTGTTAACTCATTTAATCATCATAATAACTCTATGAAATAGGTAACTAATATTATCATCCTGCTGTTTCCAGAGAAACAGAGGTACAGACAGTCCAAAAACTTGCCTCAGATTACATTTATGATAAAAAACAGCTGAGTTGAAGCCAGGAATTCTGACTCTAAATGTTAATGAACTTAACCCCTACACAATATTGACCTTCTTCTAATTTTTCCAAGACACTGTTAACTAAAAAGAGATGTTACTGAAGAACACAAAAATCAGGCCGGGCGTGGTGGCTCACACCTTTAATCCCAGCACTTTTGGAGTCCAAGGCTGGCAGATCACCTGAGGTCAGAAGTTCGAGACTAACCTGCCAACATGGTGAAACCCTGTCTCTACCAAAACTACAAAAAGTAACTGGGCATGGTGGCGGGCACCTGTGATCCCAGCTACTAGGGAGGCTGAGGCAGGAGAAT
>NW_012115378.1:5948294-5951864 GCF_000951035.1 Colobus angolensis palliatus
TCACCGTGTTAGCCAGGATGGTCTCGATCTCCTGACCTCGTGATCCACCCGTCTCGGCCTCCCAAAGTGCTGGGATTACAGGCTTGAGCCACCGTGCCGGCAATTGTTTATATTCTTAACCTTAACATTAAATTACTGGTTAATTTGGAAAGAACTGCCATGTTTACAGTGCTGAGTCCATAAATAAGGTATATCTCTCTATTTAAGTGCTCTTTCAAATTCTTCAGTTTTTTGTTTGTTTGGTTTTAAGATAGGGTCTTACTCCTGCCCCTCAGGCTGGACTGTAGTGGCACAATCTTGGCTCACTGTAACCTCCGCCTCCTGGGCTCAAGCCATTCTCCTGCCTCAGCCTCCTGAGTAGCTGGGATTACAGGCACCTGCCACCGCGCACAGCTAATTTTTGCATTTTTAGTAGAGACAGGTTTCACCATGTTGGCCAGGTTGGTCTTGAACTCCTGACCTCAGGTGATCCGCCAGCCTTCACCTCCCAAAGTGCTGGGATTACAGGAGTGAGCCATCGTGCCTGGCCACATATGCTTCTTATGGAGAAAAAAGATTCTATATTTCTCACTGAGGGAAGTCAATGCCCACACACTCAAGGCCACAGCTTTCTCTTACTGAGTGTCCTTGGCAAGTTTTTTCTTTAGTCTTAGGTTCCCCATCTAAAAAAACACCGTGTTTACCTACAGAATTGTTGTGAGAGGTTAAATGCAATAGCAAGTAAATCCTTAAGTCATTGCCTGGTAGGTGGTGTTAAGTATCAGTTCTCTCTCTGACTTCAATCATTCTGAAAATATTCAATAAAAGCCTAATTTGTGTTAAGCACCTCATTAGACATTGGGGGCCCAGTCCAGAGCAAGGCCCAATGGAGTGAACAGCTATTATTTTTGGCTGCCAAGCACCTCTTCAGCTTCTTCCGTAACAGCACCATACACCCTTCCTTCAAGGGAATTGTTCTTTCATCAAGCCACAGAGAGCATTTTGATTGATTACTATGAACTGTCTCACGTGTCCGTGTGAAGAGACCACCAAACAGGCTTTGTGTGAGCAACAAGGCTGTTTATTTCACCTGGGTGCAGGTGGGCTGAGTCCGAAAAGAGAGTCAGCAAAGGGTGGTGGGATTATCATTAGTTCTTATAGGTTTTGGGATAGGTGGTGGAGTTAAGAGCAATGTTTTGGGGACAGGGAGGTGGATCTCACAAGGTACATTCTCAAGGGTGGGGACAATTACAAAGAACCTTCTAAAGGGTGGGGGAGTTTATAAAGAACCTTCTTAAGGGTGGGGGAGATTACAAAGTACATGGATCAGTTAGGGTGGGACAGAAACAAACCCCAATTGTGGAATGTCATCAAGCAAGGCTGTTTTTACTTCTTTTGTGGATCTTCAGTTGCTTCAGGCCATCTGGATGTATACATGCAGGTCACTGGGGATATGATGGCTTAGCTTTGGCTCAGAGGCCCACATTCCTGTCTTCTCACATTAATAAGAAAAATAAAACAAAATAGTGGTCAAGTGTTGGGGTGGCGAAAATTTTTGGGGGTGGTATGGAGAGAGAATGGGCGATGTTTCTCAGGGCTGCTTCAAACAGGATTGGGGTGGCATGGGAACCTAGAGTAGGAGAGATTAAGCTGAAGGAAGAATTTGTAGTAAGGGGTGATATTGTGGGGTTGTTAGAAGGGGCATTTGTCATATGGAATTATTGGTGATGGCCTGGATGCGGTTTTGTATGCATTGAGAAACTAAACAGAAGACACGAGATCTGAATAAGAGAAGGAGAAAAACAGGTATTAAAGGACTAAGAATTGGGAGGAACCAGGACATCTAATTAGAGAGTGTCCAAGGAGGTGTTGGGGGTTTAGTGTAATTACTTGCTTGGTTGGCAAGTTTTTAGGCTCTATCTTTGAGGTTTTTTTTTAATGTTGTCATATACCAGGCCAGACTGATTTAGGGAAAAACAACACCCTTCATTTAAAAATATACAGAGTCCTCCTTTCTCGGCAATGAGTAAATTGTAGTACTCGGTGATTTTGGAGGAAAGAAATGCAAAGCCAGCAATTGTTTGTTAGAGAAGGATTAGAAATGGCTAGGAGAGAGTGAGTGAGATTGATAGCGTGGTGGAGATAGCTGGGGAGAGGTAGAGGGTGGCATAAGAATGGGAACAAGAATAATTGAGTATAAAAGTAAAGAATAGGACTTCATCAGGGTGAAAGTGTTGGAGTGTGTCCTGTCAACAAAGATCATCTATCCACTCCAAAAGGGAGTCAAGAGTGGAGGACTGGGGATACATGTTCATGATGGAAAGGAAATGAGAGGTTTTAAGAGGCAGGCTAACAGCTTGTAACCTACATGGAAGAGGTTATGAAATGATGACAGAATAGAATGGGCCTGTGGGTTGGAAGGAGATATTTTCCTTGGTCCAAGAACCATCTGCCTTGTGTGGGAAGAGATTGATAGGTGGAAACTTCAGTAGGAGAATAAATAGGAGTGACCAGTGAGAAGGAGAAAAACTGGCCATGAGGGATAGAAGTTGGAACACTAGCTGCTTCTTTAGTTACCTTATCAGCATAAGCGTTGCCCTGAGCGATGGGATCTGATGCCTTTTGATGGCTCTTGCCATCAAAATGACTCCAGCTTCCTTTGGAAGTAAAGCAGCTTTGAGAAGAGTTTTTATTAAAGAAGCATTAATAATGGAGGACCCTTGCATAGTGAGGAAATTTCTTTCTGTGCATATAACAGCATGGTAGTGCAGGATATGGTAGGCATATTTAGAGTCAGTATAAATATTGACGCGTAGTCCCTTTGCAAGAGTGAGGGCCCGAGTTAAGGCAATGAGTTTGGCTTGCTGAGAGGTAGTGGAGGGGGGCAGAGTGGTAGCCTCAATGACATGTGAAAGATACTATAGTATAGCCTGCCTTTGCTGGTGAGTGGCAATTAGGCCTGGTGGAACTGCCATTAATAAACCAAGTGTGATCAGGGAAAGGAACAGGAAAGAAGGAAATATGGGGAGTGAATATCAGGTGGATCAGAGAGATACAGTCATGTGGGTCAGGTGTGATATCTGGAATAAAGTGGGAGGCCAGATTGAAGTCTGGGCCAGTAACAATGGTAATTCTGGGAGACTCAACAAAGACTGAGTGTAGCTGAAGGAGCTGGGGGGCAGAAAGTATATGTGTCAAGTGTGAGGAAGAAAATAGATTTTGAAAGTTATGGGAACAGTAGAGAGTAAGCGGAGCATAGCTTGTGATTTTGAGAGCCTCTAAAAGTATTAAAGCAGCAGCAGCTGCCACATGCAGACGTGAAGGCTATGCTAAAACAGTAAGGTCAAGTTGTTTGGACAGAAAGGCTACAGGGCACAGTCCCGGCTCTGACCACACAGCCCTGTACTTTGGCTGTGTGTAATGAAAAGGGTTGGGATGAGTTAGGGAGGGCTAGTGTGGAAGCAGCTTTTAGGGCTGTTTTTTAAGGAATGGAAAGGGGAGTGGAGAAAGGATTTAGGATTTCTGGGGTCAGCTAGGTTTATCTAGAACAGAATGGGTTGTGGAGGGAGGTATTGAGGATAGGAGAGTATA
>NW_012115378.1:5951954-5962434 GCF_000951035.1 Colobus angolensis palliatus
GACAGGTAAAATGGGGGAATTGTAAGGAGAGTTCATAGGCTTTAAAAGGTCATGCTGTAACAGGTAAGTGATAACAGGCTTTAATCCTTTTAAAGCGTGCTGTGGGATGGGATATTGGCATTGAGCAGGGTAAGGGTGATTAGGTTGTAATGGGATGGTAAGGGGTGCATGATCGATCACTAAGGAGGGAGTAGAGGTATCCTATACTTGTGGATTAAAGTGGGGAGATACAAAGAGAGGATGTGAAGGAGGCTTTGAACTGGGGGAAAGGTGGCAGTGAAGTGTGGCTGTAGTGCAGGAATAGTCAGGGAAGCAGATAATTTAGTTAAAATGTCTTGACCTAATAAAGGAGCTGGACAGGTGGGAATAACTAAAAAGGAGTCCATTAAAGAATGTTGTCCAAGTCAGCACCAGAGTTGGGGAGTTTTAAGAGGTTTAGAAGCCTGGTCATCCATACCCACAACAGTTATGGAGGCACAGGAAACAGGCCCTTGAAAAGAAGGTAATGTGGAGTGGGTAGCCTCCGTATTGATTAAGAAGGGTACGGACTTACCCTCTACTGTGAGAGTTACCCGAAGCTCAGCAACCGTGATGGTCTAGAGGGCTTCCGAGGCGATGGGGCAGTGTCAGTCTTCAGCCGCTAGAATATCTGAGTGGGTCAGAACGCCTTGGGCCAGAGTTCCAGGGGCTCTGGGAGTGGCTGCCAGCTGAGTCGAACAGTCCAATTTCCAGTGGGGTCCTGCACAGACGGGACACGGCTTAGGAGGAATCCCGGGCTGCGGGCATTCCGTGGCCCAGTGGCCAGATTTCTGGCACTTGAAGCAAGACCCTGGGGCAGTCGGTCCTGAAAAAACGCCTGGCCACTGCGGTTCAGATGTTTTGAAGTTCCTGTGTGCTGGAGATGTGGCTGGGGTTTCTCTCACAGTGGAGGCAAGGAATTGCAACCCAGAAATAGTTGAAACTTGCCTGCCTCTACTCTATTATTGTACACCTTGAAGGCGAGGTTCATTAGGTCCTGTTGTGGCGTTTGAGGGTTGGAATCTAATTTTTGAAGCTTTTTTCTAAAGTCAGGAGCTGACTGGGTGATAAAATGCATGTTAAGAATAAGGCGGCCTTCTGGCCCCTCTGGGTCTAGGGCGGTAAAGCGTCTAAGGGTTGCTGCTAAGTGGGCCATGAACTAGGCTGGGTTTTCGTCTTTACCTTGGGTAGTTTCTTTAAGTCTGTCATAATTAACAGCTTTGTAAGCTGCCTTTTTAAGTCCTTCAACTAGGCAGGAAACCATGTAATCTCGCCTAGCTATACCTGGGGAATCTGCCTGATAGTTCCTTTGAGGATCTTCTCAGGGAACTGCTCTAATGCCTTCCTGCAGGTCTGGCTCATGAAGCCAGTGGTTATCTGTGTGAGACTGGGCTAGAGAAAAACTCTTTCCCATTCATCTGGGGAGAAGGTAGAAGTCAGGATGATATTTTAGTCACTCCAGGTTAAATTACAGGATGGAGTTAGATATCGGAATTCCTGTATATATTTAGTGGGGTCTGATGAGAACGAGCCTAAACGCTGACTGATCTGAGAGAGGTCTGATAGAGAAAAAGGCACATGTACCCTGACTATGCCTTCAGCTCCAGCCACCTCTCTAAGAAGAAATTGTTGGGCAGGTGGGGGAGGGCTAGTCGCGGAACGAAACTGTAAGCCAGACCGGGTGTGGGGAGGGGAGGTGATAGAAGGATTACAGGGTGGGCAGCAGAGGCTGAGGAAGAATTGGGACCCAGCTTGGCCTGGTGAGGAGCAGCCTGGGGAGAAGGGGAGAGGTCAGATAAGTCTGTAGAAAAGGATTCAAAGGACTCAGAGCTTGAGGTGGAGACTGAAGGAACAGACAGGTGAGAAAGATGAAAGATTTGGGACGAGTTTCATTGCGAGCAGAGACTAGGGAGCAACCAATGTGTAAAAGAATGCCTGGACGTCAAGCACCTCAGACCATTTGCCCATTTGTCGACAAAAATTATCTAGATCTTGTAGGATAGACAAATCGAAAGTGCCATTCTCTGGCCACTTGGAACTCCTGTCGAGTTTGTATTGGGGCCAAATGGTATTGCAAAAGAAAATAAGACGCTTAGATTTTAGGTCAGGTGACAGTTGAAGAGGTTTTAAGTTCTTGAGAACACAGGCTAAGGGAGAAGAAAGGGGAATGGAGGGTGGAAGGTTGCCCATAGTGAAGGAGGTAAGTTTAAAGAGAATGGTAGAGACACGGAGAAGGGGGTGGGTGAGCAGCTAAAGCAGGCGTCCCTGCAATTGATTTGCCACCAAGGGAATGTGGGTGAATGACCAAGGCAGGCATCCCTGCGGTGATCAGAAAGGTGAAAGGTGGGTGAATAATCAGGCAGGCATCCCCGCAGTGATCAAACACCAAGGGAAGACTGTCTTCCAGAGTCCGTGACCGGCACCGGAATTTTTGGTCCGTGGATAAAATGTGTCTCCTTTGTCTCTACTAGAGAGGAAAAAGAACTGGAATTGGAAGGACAGGGAGATTGAAGGGTAGCGAGAGAGGAAGATTGAAGGGTAGCGAGAGAGGCTGAAGAAGAGTGAAAAGACCGCTTACCTGATTTGAAATCGGTGAGATGTTCCTTGGGCTGGTTGGTCTGAGGACCTGAGGTCGTAGGTGGATCTCTTACCTATGCAGCATCCTACCAATACTTCTTTCTTTCTTCAGATTTGAGTTCTGTTGCCTGCAACCAAACTAACCAACACATTTATCCTGTCCTCAAGACTTTCATGACCTATTATGTAATATGTGTAGAAAAATAGCCCTTGAGGCCACGCGGTGGCTCACGCCTATAATCCCAGCACTTTGGGAGGCTGAGGTGGGGTGATCACTTGAGGTTAGGAGTTCAAGACCCGCCTGCTCAACATGGAGAAACCCTGTCTTTACTAAAAATTCTAAATTAGCTGGGCGTGGTGGCACATGCCTGTAATCCCAGCTACTCGGAAGGCTGAGGCAGGAGAACCTCTTGATCCTGGGAGGCAGAGGTTGTGGTGAGCTGAGAACACACCATTGCACTCCAGCCTGGGCAACAAGAGTGAAAGTCCATCTCAGGAAAAAAAAAGAAAAATAGCCCTAGCATTTATAATTCCGTATAAGGCTGATGATACAGATCTACAAAGAGAAAGAGCAGCCATGTTAACTTAGTTCAGGAGACGTAATGAAGGTGAGGAAGAAAGAAAGAACATTCTAGATATAGGAGCCTGGAAAGAAAAGGAAGGAAGAGGCCGGGCGCAGAGGCTCACGCCTGTAATTCCAGCACTTTGAGAGGCCGAGACGGGTAGATTGCCTGAGGTCAGGAGTTTGAGAACAGCCTGGCCAAAATGGTGAAACCCGTCTCTACTAAAACAAATATTAGCCAGGTGTGGTGGCAGGTGCCTGTAATCCCAGCTACTCGGGAGGCTGAGGCAGGAGAATTGTTTGAACCCGGGAGGTGGAGGTTGCAGTGAGCCAAGATTGGGCTATGACACTTCAGCCTGGGCAACAGAGCCCAGATCGCACCATTGCACTCCAGTCTGGGTGACAGAGCACGACTCCGTCTCAAAAAAAAAAAAAGAAAAATGAAAAGAAAGGAAGGGAGGGCATTCCAGATAAAGGAGACCTGGTCGGCCCAGACAAGGAGACCAGAAGCAACAAGCTCTGTTTGCAGACACTGCAAACAGTTCCTTGTTGCTGGAATTTTAAGCACACAGCACGCAGCGGGGAAAGAATGAAACTGGAGACCTAGGCAGAGAAGTCATTAAAGCTGTATTTGACAGGTTGAAAACTTTCAACTTGCTTCTGTGGCTTTGTGGAGCCAATTAAGGGTTTAGGTAGAAGAGGGAAAGAGCCCTACCTACAGTTTCGACAAGTCATTCGGTTTAAGTCAAGAGTTCTCAAACTTTATCTTGCATCAATCACCTGAGGAGCTTGTTAAAATGGCCCCATTCTGAGATATTTCAATTCAGTGGGTTGGGATGGGCTGCAAAAGCTACATTTTTTAGCAGTCCCTGGCTGATTCTAAAGGGGTCAGCAGATCATTCTTTGAGATATATGGTCCTACATGATGGACCACAGGAGACTCTGCAGGTTACTTTGACAGCAGGAGGGACGTCAGGTGGCAGAAGGGAGTTACTCACATTTTTTCTAGTGTCTTCTGCCCACAACTCTGCCTCCTCACTACTGGATGACATTACACTGGTTAAATATCCTGGCACTGAAACATAGATATTTCTACAGTTAATAAGATAATTTTAAAAAAATTATTCTCTATAAACCTATCGAGAGTAATAAAGTTTCACAGTATTCTACAGAAATACAAACATCTGAGATATGAATTTGAATAGCACACCTCCTCAATCCGAAGCATCATTTGATGGTAAAACAAGGCACCATCTCTTAAAGCCAAAGGGACATAATCACAAATAAAATTCTGCTGAATGAAGGATTTATGAGTTCACCCAGGTAAGACAGCCAAGGACCTGAACCTTCTGCCTTGATTTTGGCACAGTTGGGTTTTTAAACTTACATATTGCCCTCAGTTCTTCTGCTAGCCAATCTCATTGCTATTTATTGCTAGGCCTTCCAGATAGCATATTGGGGGCAGCTGTCTTCTTGACATTCTGACCATCGTAGCTTACTTCAACCGTGGGCAGTCACGTTACAGACATCTTCAAAGCATGCTGTCTTCCTCCAGGAATAACTCAGTGAATATTTCAGTAGCTGTCAGTTGGCAACAAAATTGGGTAACATTTGCCAGGTGTGGTGGCTCACACCTGTAATCCCAACACTTTGGGAGGCCAAGGCAGGCGGATCACCGAGGTTGGGAGATCGAGACCAAGAGGAAGAAACCCTGTCTCTGTTGAAAATACAAAATTAGCCAGGCGTGGTGGTGCGTGCCCTGTAATCCCAGCTACTTAGGAAGCTGAGACAGGAGATTCGCTTCAACCCAGGAAGTGGAGGTTGTGTTGAGCTGAGATTGTGCCATTGCACTCCAGCCTGGGCAACAAGAGCGAGACTCAAAAAACAAAACAAAACAATAAAACTGGGTAATGGTTGAATCAACTCCACATTTGTGGTGTGGTGTTCCAGCTCAATACACATGAAATCATGGCATATTTAGAATGGGAAAAGTCAAAAAGGGCATCTGACCCAATTCTCTAATTTTGCAAACAAACTGACTCTCAATGTGGCAAAAGCATATTGTACCTGGGATATTACATCCCTCAACATTCCAGATCAACACATTTGAAATAAAAATTAAGTCATTAAGTACAGTACTTGGAAAGCACTGGCCTATTTAGAAGGGATGTAACCTATTTGGTAAGGTAAACCCACAAATGGTAAAAATATAAAAAACAATAAACTATTTAAATAGTAGTTTAAAACAAAATTAGGCTGGGCGTGGTGGCTCATGCCTGTAATCCCAACATTTTGGGAAGCTGAGGTGGGAGGATCGCTTGAGCCCAGGAGTTTGAGAACAGCCTGGGTAACAGAGTGAGATCCTGTTTCTACAAAAATTAGCTGGGGCTAAGTTTGCAGCATGAGGCTACAGTAAGTCCTGCTCGTGCCACTCTACTCCAGTCTGGGTGACAGAGCGAGACCCTGTCTCAAAATAAACAAATAAATAAAACAAAATTAGAAGCAATATAACAAAGCAGTCCATGCATGATTAATTGCAGGCAATTATAAGATCTTTTTGTAATTTTGTTTTTTGAAATGGAGTCTCATTCTGTCACCAGGCTAGAGTGCAGTGGCGCAATCTCGGCTTACTGCAACCTCCGCCTCCCAGATTCAAGCAATTTTCCAGCCTCAGCCTCCTGAGTAGCTGGGACTACAGATGCACACCACCACGCCCAGCTAATTTTTGTATTTTTAGTAGAGACAGGGTTTCACCATGTTGGCCAGGATGGTCTCGATCTCTTGGCCTCGTGATCCACCCGCCTCGGCTTCCCAAAGTGCTGGGATTACAGGCGTGAGCCACCGCACCCGGCCTTTTTGTAATTTTTTTATTTTTTGCTACACCACACCAACAGTTATATCAATAGTTTTCTATTGGACATTCTTCTACACAACTAACCATCTCACGGAAGAATGTCAGTGCTTCAGACTTTACCTCCTTTTTTTATATTTTTTGAGATGAAGTCTTGCTCTGTCGCCCAGGCTAGAGTGCAGTGGTGCCATCTTGGCCCACTCTAACCTCTGCCTCCCGGGTTCAAGTGATTCCCCCTGCCTCAGCCTCCCAAGTAGCTGCAATTATAGGAGCCTGCCACTACGCCCACCTACAGACTTTACTTTTATATAATGTGATTGCTTCCTGTGCTGACACTATAAGTAAATAATATAGATAAGTTATATCTTTCACCTCGGGTAAGTAAAAATATATTTTATTCATACATACATGTGTATATAAGTATGTTCCCACTATGGAAAGCTCCTTTAAATTAGCAGAAAACAGTAAAAATAACAACGGATCCTATTTTGATTGATTACTATGGACCATGCAGAATGTTAAGTGTAAAAATGTAATATGTGTATATGTATGTGTCAGTGTTATAACAATTAAAACATGTATATATGCACATATACACACGAACATTTATATACATATATGTATACATTACATTTGTGCATATAGTTTAATGTTTACAACAACACCTTCTTGTTTACCCTTTTTTCAAAATTGAGGCTCAGAGAGCTTAAGTAACTTGCCTAAGGCCAAACAATCCCTGTGTGGTAGAGAAGCGTTTGATACTCAAGTTTTAGACTCCTAAGTCTTTGCTTCTGACCACTATGCAAGCGTACGGGTTCATAGTACCATTTTTTCCCGTTATACCATCAAATAGCTAGGTAGGACTAAGTCTGTTCTTAGTTCTCTTTAATGTATTAAAAGTTCAGCACTCTGAATGCTCCAATCCAGAAAATATTATAGAATATGGTGAAAACAGGCAGACTTGATTTTTTAAAAGATACAACATAGGTAATTAAAATATCTTATAGTAGTAAAGATGTCCCCAGAATACAGCAGATATAAACTTTATTATTCCCATTTTATAAATGGAAAAAAATACACAAATAGGCCTCACACACCATTTATTTCTAGCTGTGCCTCCATAATTTGAAACATAGGGCATTTGAGATATAAATACCTGGAAATTATGGTAGCGGTTAAATCCTAATGATCTAGAAATGGCAACAACTAGTGTAGGGATTTTATGCAGAAATGTTTGGGAGGATTGGTGGTAAGAGCTATTCTTCTGTGCCTCAAATTAAGAGAGCAGGTTCTCTTCCTTTTTTTTTTTTTTTTTTTGAGATGGAGTTTCATGCTGTTGCCTAGGCTGGAGTGCAGTGGCACAATCTTGGCTCACTGCAACCTCCACCTCCCAGGTTCAAGTGGTTCTCCTACTTCAGCCTCCTGAGTAGCTAGGATTACAGGTGCCTGCCACCACACCCGGCTAATTTTTGTATTTTTAGGAGAGACGGGTTTTCTCCCTGTAGGTCAGGCTGGCCTTGAACTCCTGACCTCAAGTGATTTGCCCGCCTTCAAGTGATTCGCCCACCTTGGCCTCCCAAAGTGGTGGGATGACAGGTGTGAGCCACCGCACCCGGCCAAGCTTATTACTTTAAAGACTTCAACTAGGATCATCAAAATAAAAGTATAGCAGGCCAGGCGCAGTGGCTCAAGCCTGTAATCCTAGCACTTTGAGAGGCTGAGGCGGGTGGTTCACCTGAGCTCAGGAGTTGGAGACTAGCCTGGGCAACACGGTAAAACCCCATCTCTACTAAAAATACAAAAAAATTAGCTGGGCGTGGTGGTACACACCTATATTTCCAGCTACTTGTGGGGCTGAGGCAAGAAAATCACTTGAATTCAGGAGGCAGAGGTTACAGTGAGCTAAGATCGTGCCACTGCACTCCAGCCTGGACAACAGAGCTAGACTCTGTCTCAAATATAAATAAATAAACAAACAAACAAACAAACGTGAGTATAGCATTTCTTAACTTCAGTGCAATAGACCAAAACAATAAATAATCACTGGTAAACACAAGTTTATTGAAAGCACAATATCCAAGAGTACATAAATGATCATATGAAGAGAAGTAACTTAAATCCATAAATCCTTCTTGAAGACACTGGGGATCCAGTACGATGACAATATGCCACAGTTGTTTTTCAGTTTATGTCTATTGCTCTAGTGAATTGCATTAGCCTTCTTTCTTCTTCTATTGATCTAATACAATACCGACTTCCCTCCCAATATATTATGGCAGCTACTATTAAAATGCCAATGTTGGCTGGGCACGGTGGCTCACACCTGTAATCCCAACACTTTGGGAGGTCGAGGTGGACTGATCACTTGAGGTGTTTGAGACCAGCCTGGCCAACATGGTGAAACCCCGTCTGTACTAAAAGTATTAAAAAATTAGCTGGGCGTGGTGGGCTGCGCGCCTGTTACCCCAGCTACTCAGGAGGCTGAGGCAGAAAAACCGCTTGAAACCAGGAGGTGGAGGTTGCAGTGAGCCGAGATCATGCCACTGCACTCCAGCCTGAGTGACAGAGGGAGATCCTGTCTCTAAATATATAAATAAATAAATTAAATAAAAATAAAATGCCAGTGTTGCTGTGGTGAGCAACTTTGTGATCAGGAATATAAGAATGCAACCTGTCAAATTGGAGGTGATTAATTATTTTAACATGAGACTGATTAAAGATGATTCTACTTAAACAAAAAGAAAGCAGCTGTGAGTTTGTCTTATCTTTAACCTTCGTATTCATAATTGCTGACCATGATACATAAATGAGCAAAAGATTTCATGGCAATGCTAGTTCATTCCATTTGTTTCAGGATACTCCAGCAGCACATAAACAAAAATTGGAATAATACGAAGAAGAATAGCATAATTTTTTTTAATTAAAATTTTAAAAATTGAAAAACCAAGAAACTAAAAAAAAACTTAAAAAAATTTTTTTTCAGGGAAGCATCTGGCCCCATTGCCAAATGAGAATTAACAGCCAAGCCAGGTGTGGTGGCACCTGTAGTCCCAGCTACTCTGGAGGCTAAAAGGGGAAGATTGCTTGAGCCCGGCAGTTCCAAGCTGCAGTGAACCATAATCGTGCCTCCGCACTCCAGCCCAGGCAAAAAAGCAAGACCCTATCTCAAACGAAACAAGATAAAAAGAGGCCAGGCACGGTGGCTCACGCCTGTAATTCCAGCAGTTTAGGAAGCCAAAGTGGGCAAATCACTTGAGGTCAGGAGTTCAAGACCAGCCCCGCCAACATGGTGAAACCCCATCTCTACTAAAAATACAAAAAAGAGCTGGGCGTGATGGTGCACACCTGTAATCCCAGCTACTCGGGAGGCTGAGGCAGGAGAATCACTTGAACCTGGGAGGTGGAGGTTGCAGTGAGCCGAGATGGTGCCACTGTACTCCAGCCTGGGCAACAGAGCGAGACTCCATCTCAAAAAAAAAACAAGAGAAAGAATGAATAGCCAAAAGGTTGGTCAAAAACGGAAGCAATAATAGCTATCTATAGAGTAGCTGTAATACAAAGGACATCCAGATGTTAAATGAAACAATTTTTATGTTAGGGTAACATAAAGTTAATATTAACGATGGGTTAATTCTACCCTAAACATAAGTCTTATCTGAATGAAAACTCAACAAAAATTTTAAACTGAACTACAGGGCTTCTGGCACACATAAGACCTAAATCAGAAATGATGGTTTTTTTTTTTATACAGCATAGCAGTGCCCTTTTTCTAGCTTGTCTCTGTGTTATCGAAGTGAATAAATGAAGGAAAAAAAAAAAAAACCAAACAGATGATTCTAAGTCAGCAGTTGCAGAGGTAAGAGAAGAATCATTGTTTCCTTCACTTTAAGGCCCCTAGAGAGTCCTCCCTCAGGAAGTACAGTGGAAAAATCAATGCCAGATGGCGCTCAAGGAGATGCTGCTAATGGTTCTGCTATTGTTAAATCTCCTGTGGAGAAAATTCCCTCACAGTTAATCAATACAGTAATGCAGCTCTACAGACTTTCCATCTCAGGAACCACTGACCTCCATTGTAGGTGACCATCTGGCTCAGTGTCACCCCACAGGCCCCAGCAAAGATTATATCTTATAGTACCAATAATTTATAACTTTGTTCAGACAAAGCAGCAGAAATATCCCCCCCTTCCACCTTTTGTTTTTAAATGGTATTTTAACCAATTAAGGAAAATTCATAAATAATACCAGCCACTACTTATAAGGCACTCATTATGTACCAGTATGGTGCGGAGCATATTACATCGATTAACTCATTGCATCCTTAACTTTTGGACAGGTATTATCCTCATTTAAAGTTAAATAAATGGCACAAGGCTATGTAGCTTGTAGGTGGTGCAGCAGGAATGTAGGTGGGGTTGGGGGCCGGGTGAGTGTGACAACAAAGTTTCAGTTTTTTATCTGCTGCATTATGTTTT
>NW_012115378.1:5964760-5965713 GCF_000951035.1 Colobus angolensis palliatus
TGAGCCACCATGCCCAGTCTGGCCCTTATTCTTGTAACAATTACTGTGACCAGGCTACAGTCATGCGCTGAGGTTAGGCCCTGAACTAGCATCTGGAAAGCAGGATGGAGATCCATCAGGTTCACTTTCCAGAAGGATGTGGCTGCCACTCTAGAGCCTGGCAGAATAGATGAAGGAGATTCTACCACAGTGTCACCTTGGGCTCAGCCAGGACTTTGTTATTGGCCTTATACATGCCCCTTCCCCTTCCTTACTGAGAAGCAATACATATGGTATGAATAGAACAGGCTGTGAAGCCAGAGTGCTGAGATTTTTCAGATTCTTGGCTTTCCTCTGGGTCTTTTTCCTGTTCTCAGCAGCAGCTGCCCCTGTCCCATTCTTTGTTTAAAGGAGACACTGGAGTCTTTGGTATGTGTTAAGGAGCCTGTGCTCCCTGTAACCTCTACATGGCCAATGACTGCCCCTTCTGAGACAGCCCAAGAAGCTAGGGGTGAGCTGGGGAGTGCCTAGAGTTGGTGATCCTGTTGGCCATGGGCAAGCTGAGCCCACTGCCACATTTTATCCGGTTTGCATCTGCTTCTTACAGCAACTTGATATTTTTCTTGGCCTTGAATTTCTCTGTAGTGGTGCTGGGTGCAAGGTGCTGGCACATCATGAATACTATTCAAGTGTGTCCGAGATAGTAAAGAGTGCAGTACTCTGCAAACAGATTGCCTAGACTTGGATCCTAGCTTTGGCACTTACCAGCATGTGAACTTGGACAGCTTAACTGAACCTTTCCGTGCCTCATTCTTTCCATCCATAAAACAAAATTAATAATAGAATCTACCACATTGGGCAGTGAGAATTAAGTGAGTTAATATACGTAAAGCATTTTGAAGAGTGGTTGGCTCATAAGTCCTAAGCATTTCCTACCACATTATTACTATTATTGCTATTATTATTATTATTAT
>NW_012115378.1:5967288-5969397 GCF_000951035.1 Colobus angolensis palliatus
CAGCTACTCGGGAGGCTGAGGCAGGAGAATTGCTTGAGCCTGGGAGGCAGAGGTTGCAGTGAGCCGAGATCGCACCACTGCACTCCAGTCTGGGTGAGAGAGTGAGACTCTGTCTCAGAAAAAAAGTTGGAAAATAAGAGACTGGGCAACAATACACACTGTCCACTGTTCCAGAACACATACCACATCCTGTTGGACAGGAATAGCAAGAGCTCTGTGCCATGCACAAGGTTGAGGCCCTTGATTAACCACACTGGCAGTCTCAGGCAGTACCCCTGAGAGGACTGCCCTTTCTATTCCCCTTATTGAGCCCTAGTTCTGTCTTCTAGAAGGTTCTCTTTTATCCCATGTCCTTGGCCATATATGAACATCAGCATAGATCCTCTTCTAACAGCAATATCAATTAAGCAACTTATTTCCTGATGATAGACTTTCCAGGTCATGGAGATTACCTGAGAATTGAATGGTCAGAAGATATTCAAAATGACACTTTTGTGTGTGTGTGTGTGTGAGACGGAGTTTCGATCTTGTTGCCCAGGCTGGAGTGCAATGGTGCAATCTCGGCTCACTGCTCCACCTCCCGGATTTAAGCGATTCTCCTGCCTCAGCCTCCCGAGTAGCTGGGATACAGGCATGTGCCACCGCGCCCGGCTAATTTTGTATTTTTAGCAGAGACGGGGTTTTTCCATGTTGGTCAGGCTGGTTTTATTAATCTGAATCAGGTTATATACAGTCTCAAAATAAGAATGGTCTAAATAATTTAGGCCTAGGATCCTGAAGTAATAATTGGGCAATGGAATGGGTTTATCTACTTGGGGCACATTCCTATAACTGTTCCCTATTTCTCAATCATTTGGCTTAAAAAATAGTAAAAGAAGTAATGGATATTAAGGAATCATCTATACATTGCTTCATTAGTGACAACTGGATTAACTTGTTTTATGGGCAAGATATATAAAGCATGGACAAATTTGGAAAATTTTGCAATGTAATCTCCTCCAATTGTGCTCAAGAGGCCGAAAGTGTACTTTCAGCCAGAACAATCGCTAAAGAGGCACAATTTACTCCAGAACATAGTTTAGAGAGAAATGTTTAACAGGTGATTGTTAGTGGCAAGGAAAGGCAATTAGCAAATTAATTTATTTGGTTTTACTTATATTGCTTTTATAATGGTGGCTTATTGTTCATTTTACATTAGATGGTATGATTTTACAATCATTACTGTCAGGGGATAAGTAAAATTGCCAAAAAATAAATAAAAATGCATAATGTCCATGGTTAAGTAAAGTAGGGTGTTTTGTCTGTTTCCCCAGTTAGGAACTTGATCTCATTCAGCTTTATAAATCTGACATTTTATCACAAGGTCTTAACCATGGTGGAAACAGAACCAAAGGCCAGACGTGATGGCTCACGCCTCTAATCCCAGCACATGATAGGCCAAAGTGGACAGATCACGTGAGGCCAGGAGTTTGAGAACAGCTTGGCCAACATGGTGAAAAACCATCCCTACTAAAAATGCAAAAAAATTAATCGGCCATGGTGGTGCATGCCTGAAATCCCAGCTACTTGGGAGACTGAAGCACAAGAACCGCGTGAACTCAGGAGGGGGAGGTTGCAGTGAGCTGAGATGATGCTACTCCACTCCAGCCTGGGTAACAGAGTGAGATCCTGTCTCAACAAAAACAAAAACACACAAACAAACATGAACAAAGATTGTTAAATGGCAAATGGAAGTTCCTGTTAAGTAGTTGTTCACAATCATTCCACATTTACTGATGTTTTAAAAATGAACTCTTTAGGATGAAACTTTTTCTCATCTATCTGTATCTATAAACCTAGCATAAACTGCAGAAATATAGTGAGTTCTTGAGAAATGAAATTACTAATATTAATGTCAACATCACCTTATTAGCAAAATAAGTCTTCCAAGTTAGTTGAAAGTGGTTGAAAACAATTTGCTTTTCTAAAATGTATAAATATATATCATTTGTATTTATGTAGTGAAAATTATTCTTTTTGGGAAAAGTGAAAATGAGTAAATTTTCCAATGCTTTATCTGTCTATAGAAGACATGCACACATATTAATAATCATCTTTCAGGGTCAGGCA
>NW_012115378.1:5975227-5976381 GCF_000951035.1 Colobus angolensis palliatus
GCAAGCTCCACCTCCTGGGTTCAAGTGATTATCCTGCTTCAGCCTCCCAAGTAGCTGGATTAGAGGCACGCACCATCACGCCCGGCTAATTTTGTATTTTTAGTAGAGACGGGGTTTCTCCACGTTGGTCAGGCTGGTCTCGAACTCCTGGCCTCAGGTGATCTGCCCGCCTCAGCCTCCCAAAGTGCTGGGATTACAGGCGTGAGCCAGCATGCCTGGCACCAATAGGTGACTTCTAATAGATCTCCCAGTCATGATCACTACAGTAAGTGACTTACAAATTAGGTCTCTACCTAAAATAATATTAATAGCTATCATTTATATATATATGTACTATACACCACACTAAAATCTTTAATTATTAGGATTTATTCTCCCAATCACCCTGGGTTGCTATAATCTGCAAGTAACAAACCTGACTTAAATTCACTTAAACAGTAAGAAGTTGTATTGGCTCAGCCGGGCATGGTGGCTCACACCTGTAATCCCAGTACTTTGGGAGGCCGAGGCAGGCAGATCACCTGAGGTCGGGAGTTCAAGACCAGCCTGATGAACATGGGGAAACCCCGTCTCTACTGAAAACACAAAATTAGCCAGGTGTGGTGGTGCATGCCTGTAATCCCAACTACTGAGTACAGGAGGCTGAGGCAGAAAAAATCGCTTGAACCTGGGAGGCAGAGGTTGCAGTGAGCCAAGATTGTGCCACTGCACTCCAGCCTAAGCAACAAGAGTGAAACTCTATCTCAAAAAAAAAAAAAAGAAAGAAATTATATTGGCTCAAATAACAGGAAGTGCCATAATATTACACTATTGACTTCAGGTATGATTTGATCAGGGTTCTCTCTCCATTTCCCTGAAATTCTGCCCAATTGTATACATCAGCTTTGTTCTCAAGTTGGTTTCTCTGGTGGGGTGCAATGGGTACTGGTAGCAGTTGGCACTATTTCTGTGTTTTTAGATATACGAAGAAAGAGACTTATGGTTTCCCTTAGAAGAGCAAGGAAAAACTTACCTAGTAGCCTCCATTAACTCCTTTTTTTTTTTGAGACGGAGTTTCGTTCTTGTTGCCCAGGCTGGAGGTTAATGGCGCGATCTCGCCTCACCGCCACCTCTGCCTCCCGGGTTCAAGTGATTCTCCTGTCTCAGCCTCCTGA
>NW_012115378.1:5977901-5980049 GCF_000951035.1 Colobus angolensis palliatus
GGCCTCCCAAAGTGCTGGGATTACAGGCTTGAGCCACCGCGCCCGGCTCTTTTCTTTTCTTTTTCCACCTTCAGAAAAAATAGAAACTTTGAAGTAACATACATATGGGTCTGAGCCTCTATGCTTTTTACTGGCTGGGTGACCTAAGAAAAGTTGCTTAAACGCTCAGCGTCTCAGTTCCCTCCTTTGTAGACTATGGATACCAATGCCTATTTCATAGGATTGTTCGGAGAAATAAGAATCCATATGTGAAAATGTTTGACAAATAGTAAGTACTTAATAAACGGGAAGTCCTTCAAGACTTGATGTCCCGGCTGGGCACGATGGCTCACACCTGTAATCCCAGCACTTCAGGAGGCTGAGGCCGGTGGATCACCTGAGGTCAGGAGTTCAAGACCAGCCTGACCAAGATGGTGAAACCCTGTCTCTACTGAAAATACAAAAATTAGCTGGGTGTGGTGGCATACACCTGTAATCCCAGCTACTCTGGAGGCTGAGGCAGGAGAATCGCTTGAGTCCAGGAGGCAGAGGTTGCAGTGAGCCAAGATCATGCCACTGCACTCCAGGCTGGGTGACACAGTGACACCCTGTCTCGAAAAAAAAAAAGACTTGATGTCCTGTTTCCTGCAAAATATTTTTTTTATCTTCCTAATCTGAAGCAGTTACTCTTTCTGTTTGAACTCTCGTAAAAATTACAGCTAACACGACTGGTTTGACTATTAACCAGGCATGAGTTTTTGATAACTCTTCTGTTGCTCTCTTGGACTGCTATTTAAACCTTTTATAATTGTTTAACTTTCCAATTAGATTGTAAGCAACTTGCAACCTCTGCATGATGTAGCACAGTGTCTTGTCCATACACTTGGAAAGAACACCCTGCGCAAAACATTCTCTTCTTCAGGGATAGTTAACACTCTTTCAAATGTTAAATAAATAGGAGCGATTCTCAGTGATGAGTCTGATAATAAAAATACCGATATGGGAAGACTATCTCCTCCTGCATTTTGGAAGATTGCAGGTGCCATTGTTAATAAGGACAAAGACCCTCATTGCTTTCTGCTTGGGATATGGGTAGTACTGTCTCTGAGATTTCTAGTAACTACAAGGACAGTCTGCTTTTCCAAGGTGGGCCATAGTTCCCACCTTGATTCTTTCTTGCCCCAGTTTATAAAGCTGGCTTTTGCCTTGGTTCCTGTTGCAAAGTTGTTTTTCTGGGGATTCTTCCGAGTATTCCGTGCCAAAAATGACATATAATTTATTGTCCTAAGTAGGAGCCCGTTGAGGACAAAAAAGCATGTTATTTTTCATTATATCAAGACAGCAGGCATCACATGGTACTGCCAGGCCCACTCTCCATACTTCTTCTGGCATGAGAGCTTTGCCTTGCATTTGCCTACTCTCTCCTTGGGACTTGAGAGCCTGTCCCCAAAACCCAGGCTGGTTGGTGAATGGAAGTCACCACCAAGCCACAGATGTGCCAGACACTAATGGCATTACCTGAGGACATTGTTCTTTGCCCTCCTGGCTGGACTTCCATTGTCAGTTGAGTCAGACTCTCCCGCCCCCCTCCTATGTGAGCCAGGGCCAAGTCCCAAAATTAGTGCCTCTTTTACTCTGAGAAAATAGTCACACTTCCTGCAATAGGGCAAGCACTGCTGTTAATCCAATCATCTGGTTAAAGTACAAGCAGTTTTCAATTAAGGGCCCATAGGCACAGGGTGTTTTGCACTTATAGGGCTCTGTTGTTACACTTTTGCTATATTCTACAGCACTCCCAGCCTTGCACGAAGTAGGTCATTGGGTCAGAATGCTGGGGAGTTCCAGCACATTGTAGTGCTGCCTTGGCTGTGATTCAAGCTGCCTGCCTCCCATCCCGTCTTTTCTCCTGAGGGTCTTTTCAGTCTCTTGGCCAACTCATGGACTTGGGTTTCTCTGACTCCTACTTTTAGGCACTTGCCATGAAAATACTTTCCAAAACATCTCGGCCTATCATTATAATTTCCCCTTTATTTAAAAACACTAGCAGAATCAGTGGTTCATGTCTGTAATCCCAGTAGTTTGGGAGGCCAAGGTGGGTGGATCACCTGAGGTCAGGAGTTCACGACCAGCCTGGTCAACATGGTGAAACCCTGTCTCTACTAAAAATAC
>NW_012115378.1:5980920-5982432 GCF_000951035.1 Colobus angolensis palliatus
GGTGAGCCAAGATCGCACCATTGCACTCCAGCCTGGGCAACAAGAGCGAAACTCCGTCTCAAAAAAAAAAAAAAAATTAGCCAGGCATGGGGTACACACCTGTAGTCCTAGCTACTCGGGAGGCTGAGGCAGGAGAATCACTTGAACTTGGGAGGCGGAGGTTGCAGTGAGCTGAGATTGCACCACTGCACTGCAGCCTGGGCAATGGAGTGAGACCCTGTCTCAACAAAAAGAAAAAGTATGTATATTTTATGAAACCTTTGTCTTAGTTTTACCTTTACAAGTATGTGTGTACTGGTTTATGATATGAAATCACAGTTTAAAAACAAAAAAAAAAAAAGAAAAACCATTGTCCCCAAGTGTATTCCCTTGGAAAATAAGTCCTCAAAACTAAAGTAGGGGGTGTATGGGTCGAATAAGTTTGGAAAGTCTAAGAACCAATTTGCCTTTTGGAGATTTAAAACTTATGTTAGTATGTTAAAGGCATTATACAGTCTTGCCGTGAAGAACTCTGTGTAACTACACTTTTTCCAATGATTGGCTGCAGAACTTTTTGCTGTATTCCAAGGACTACATCTATTCACATGCCCCAGTACTGATGTCGAGAGAAGCCGCTGTCATTTGTGTCATCACAATCTCTGAATTCTACTGGCAAATTATAATCTCTGAGAGTGCTAATTTTTGTCCCTGAGTTTTAACTACTGCAGTCTAACCCAGATTGTTAGCAAGAGGGACAATCGTGCATCTGTGTAGAGAAGTATAGACCATTGACAGTAAGGAAACAACAGCACCTGTCAATTTGCTCAGTCTTATCTGGTGTTTAGAATTAAATTGCTCCACTATGTCTTGCTTTTGCTCTCTCATTTAAATCCCAGAGTTTCTTCCAAGTCTGTGGCTAAGACTTCTTCTCAGGCTTCCTCCAATCTGAGCATGCTAATCTGGAGTCAGAGTGCAAGATCCCAGTCTTCCCATGATGATACTTCCTGCAGCTCCACTAGTGTTACATTAAGAAGACTGAAATCCAAAGTCCTGGCCAGGTGCGGTGGCTCATGCCTGTAATCCCAGCACTTTGGGAGGCTGAGGCTGGTGGATGACTTGAGCCCAGGGGTTCAATACCAGCCTGGGCAACAGAGGGAGGATACCTTGTCTCTACAAAAACACAAAAATTACCCAGACTGCACTCCAGCTTGGGCAACAGTCACTCTGTGACTGTGTGCACGCACGCACGCACACACACACACACACACACACACCAGTCCAAAGTCCTAACATCTGGTAATGACACAGTAACCATCTAGCCTGAGATATTATAACCCTGGGAAGTTACTGAACTCCTCTGTGTCTCCAGTTCCCACATCTAAAATAAGGAATTTGGACATAGATTTTGGAGATCCCCTCCTGCATCAATATTTGGGCTTTTATCTAATGTTCCTGAAACTTCTTTCCTCATTCTCTTGGCTTTTCTCTCTTCCTCTTTTGTATATTTACTTTCTAATTTTTTTTTTTTTTTTT
>NW_012115378.1:5983693-5984084 GCF_000951035.1 Colobus angolensis palliatus
ACCCAGGCTGGAGTGCAGTGGCATGATCTCAGGATCTCAGCTCACTGCAGCCTCTACCTCCTGAATTCAAGCAATTCTCCTGCCTCAGCCTCCCGATGTTGGAAACAGTGAGTTCCTCTTCAAAGGTTCTGCTTGTCCTCTATTTTCAGAGCCTAATTTCCTTGCCTCCTTGCTGTTAGTTATGGTAAACAATTTCCAGCTGTTCCCAATCTGTAACCCACATCCATTCCCAATCTGTAATCCACATGGGTTCCCAATCTGTAACCCACATTGGTTCCCAATCCATAACAACCCACGTCTGTGGTAAACAATTTCCACCTGTTCCCAATCTGTAACCAACATCCATTCCCAATCTGTAATCCACATCGGTTCCCAATCTGTAACCCACATC
>NW_012115378.1:5984201-5999693 GCF_000951035.1 Colobus angolensis palliatus
ATGGTAAACAATTTCCACCTGTTCCCAATCTGTAATCCACATCCATTCCCAATCTGTAATCCACAACGGTTCCCAATCCGTAACAACCCACATCTGTTCCTTATTTGATGCCCTTAGTTCCGAAACTGCTCTTCCCTCTGCTGTAGCTCCCACCCCTGCTCCATTTTGAAGCAGCCAATTGGAATCAGCTTAGGTTGTGTGGTCTGACCTCAGCCAATGGGGACTGGACACAGTAGTAGGGACTGACTGTGTTAGGGATAAAAACCCATTTCCTTCTTTGTTTGGTGTGCTCTTGCAGTGACCAGAAGAATGAGCAACATGCTTCTGCAGAGGTAAATTTGCCTTGCTGAGAAATCCTTTATTTGAGTGCTTGTTTTCTTTGTAACTCTGAGCTCTTATTTCCTGGGCTCATCTGGGATTCCATTCTCCTCCAGGAAAGGGTCTTCAGTCCCCTCTCATGAGGAGAAGCACCCCACTGCCTTGTAGTGGCCTCAGAGTAAGGAATCAGGCCCTACCAGGTGTGACGAATAAACCTGGACACTCAGCAACGTGGGTGGAAAGGACCCTCACATACTGCAGAAACCAGGTAACTCTGTGCACAGACCAAGGTAAGAAATGTGGGGGTGACAAAGTATATCCTTGGTATATCACAAAGTATATCGGGATAAAGGCAAGAAATCTCCAGTAAGTGGGGGGGTTAAGCCTTTAGAGAAAGAAAAGGCAAGAAATCTCCAGTAAGGGGGGTTGAGACTTTAGAGAAAGGAAAGGCAAGAAATAACCAGTAAGGGGGCGCTGAGCCTTTAGAGAAAGAAAAGGCAAGAAATCTCCAGTAAGGGGGGGTTGAGCCTTTAGAGAAAGGAAAGGTAAGAAATCTCTAGGACAAGGGATTGGGCCTTAGGTCAAACCTCCAGGATGGGAAATATCCCAAGTCTCCTTTATCCCCTAAAAGCTATAGGAAGTAAGTCAGAAACCAACTCCTTGGAAAAGAACAGGGTCCCTACCCCCAAACAGTCCACCGGAGTATGGGATCCCCTAGACCACCTTCCCCTGCTTAATACCCCGATCCTAACCTCCCTTCCCTTCAGACAGCCACTGCTGCCCCAGATCTTGCCCCAGATCCTTCCCTTACTGACTTTGTTCCTCCTCCTTACAACCCTGACTCTTGGAAATTATTGTTCCAGGAGTCTGCTCCTAAGTACCCTTCCCTAAAAGGACTTCAACATGAGGTAGAGCAATGTAAAAAGGATATTCAGAACTTCCCTTTCCCCTCTACCTCTAGGGAATCGGTTCCAACACTCTTCCCCTTAAGAGAGGTGCCCATAGGAGGGAGAGCCATTGACTTTGTGAATGTCCCCTTAACCAGCTCAGAAGTTCAAAATTTGCAAAAAAAAAAAACAGAAAAAGAAAAAAAAGAAAAAAAGTCAAGCCACTGTTAGATGACCCTTGTGGAGTGGCAGATAAAATTGACCAATTTTTAGCACCCTAATTATATACTTGGGCTGAATTAATTCCATCATGGGCATCCTCTTTTCAGGGGAAGAAAGGAACATAATCCATAGAGCTGCTATGGTAATTTGGGAACATGAACACCCTCCTGGTCAAAACGTTCCCACCGCGGACCAAAAATTCCCCACCTAAGACCACCGAAAGGACAATAACAATGGAGCTCACTGGGAAAATATGAAGATTCCCCTCAGGCAGGGAATGCTAAAGACAAAAGAGAATTAAAAAGACCATCCCATCAATGAACTCCTTAGAGAAGCTCAGGAAGTATATGTAAGCAAAAACAAAAAGCAAGTATTATATTATCCACCTTCCAGCAGGGGGCTCCAAAGGATAAGGCCCACCAAAATTACTCTCCATTGGCCTCCTTAACCATTTCAGAGAAAAAGGCTTACAGGTTTCAAAGGGAAAGCTCCAATTTGTAGAGCCTGAAGTTAAATACTTAGGGCATGTAATAAGTAAGGGCAAACGAAGGATAGGACCTGAGTGAGTTGAAGGAATTGTATCCTTACCTTTGCCTAAAACTAAGCAGGAACTCCTAGAAAAGCCATTTCACCTCTTCATTAATGTAAACAAGGGGGTAGCTTTAGGGGTACTTACCCAAGAACATGGGGGCCACCGGCAACCTGTAGCTTTTCTGTCAAAAGTTTTAGACCTTGTAACCTGTGGATGGCCTGAATGTGTTCAATCTATTGCAGCCACTGCTTTGTTAACTGAAGAAAACAGAAAGCTAATTTTTGGGGGAATTTTGGTTGTAAGCACACCCCATCAAGTTAGAGCTATTTTAAACCAGAAAGCGGGAAGGTGGCTCAATGACTCAAGGATTTTAGAGTATGAAGCTATCCTATTAGAAAGAGATGGTTTAACACTAACCACTGATAATTCACTTAACCCAGCAGGTTTTCTAACAGGGAATCCAAATCTAGAAGGACCTGAGCATCAGTGTTTAGATTTAATTATCACACAAAAGTCAGGTCCAATTTAAGAGAGACCCCTTTCAAAACAGGACAGCATTTATTTATAGATGGCTCTTCCTGGGTAATTGAAGGAAAAAGACATCATGGGTATTCAGTAGTTGATGGGGAAGCTCTCGCAGAAATATAGTCAGGAAGATCGGCTAATAATTGGTCCATCCAAACTTGTGAATTGTTTGCATTAAATCGGGGTTTGAAACACTTACAAAACCAGGAAGGGACTATTGATACTGATTCCAAGTATGCCTTGGAGGCGGGTAGCTCACACCGGTGGAAAATTTGGACTGAACGAGGTCTCACTAATAGCAAAGGCAAAGACCTTGTCCACGAGGAATTAATCACTCAAGTATTAGATAACCTCCAGCTGCCAGAAGAGACAGCTGTTGTTCATATCCCAGGACACCAAAAAGGTCTTTCAAAAGAAAGTCAAGGGAATAACCTTGCAGATCAAATAGCCAAACAAGCTGCCATTTCCTCTGAAACACCCGTTTTTCACCTAATCCCTTGTCTTCCTCCCCCGACCAGTCCCCATCTTCTCTTCCACTGAAAGGGAGAAATTAATGAAAATAGGGGCCAAAGAAAATTCAGAAGGGAATTGGGTGCTACCAGACCAATTCCGAAATGTTATCCAAACCCCTCATGAGAGAAGTCTTGTCTTACCTGCATCAAAACGGGACCTCAAGCTATGTGTGATGCAGTTCTCAGTTTATGGATGTATAGGAATTCATACTCTGGCAAGACAAGTTACAGATAGTTGCCTAATATGCAAAAAGACTAATAGGCAGACCCTGAGAAAACCACCCCTTGGGCAAAGAAGTCCAGGATTAAGACCATTCCAAAGTGTCCAAGTTGAATACACAGAAATGCCCACAATCAGTCGCCTACAGTACTTATTAGTGATAATAGATCACCTTACTCACTGGGTGGAAGCTATTTCCTTTTCAAGTGCAACTTAATAATGTAGTCAAAACATTGATTGAAAATATTATACACAAGTATGGACTAATAGAA
This sequence comes from Colobus angolensis palliatus, assembly GCF_000951035.1. Lineage (NCBI taxonomy): Eukaryota > Metazoa > Chordata > Mammalia > Primates > Cercopithecidae > Colobus > Colobus angolensis. The sequence goes on from NW_012115378.1 coordinate 5,987,690, forward strand.
AATATTCAGATAATGGGACTCATTTCACTGTGCATGTCATTAAGAAATTAACCCAAGCACTAGACATAACATGGGAATACCATACTCCCTGGCACCCACTTTCATTGGGAAAAGTGGAGAAAATGAAGAGTCACTTAACCAAATTAGTCTTAGAGACTCAGTTGCCATGAACTAGATGCCTTCCTATTGCCTTGTTAAGAATCTGAACTGCCCCTCAGAAAGATGTTGGTTTATCTCCTTATGAGATGCTATGTGGGTTGCCCTATTTATACTCCACTGACATTCCTACGTTTGAAACAAAAGATTGCATTCTCAGAAATTATATACTTGGTCTATCTTCCACTTTCTCTTCTCTCAAAACTAAAGGTCTTTTAGCACAGGCACCACACCTAGAGTTCCCAGTACACCAGCATCAGCCTGGGGGTTACATCCTCATCAAAAGTTGGAAAGAAGGAAAACTCGAACCAGCTTGGAACCCTACCTAGTGCTTCTAACCACCGAGACTACAGTCCAAACAGCAGAAAGAGGATGGACTCATGATACCCGAGTCAACAAGGCGTTGCCACCTCCAGAGTCATGGGCCGTTGTTCTGGAGCAGAGTCCTACCAAACTAAAGCTAATAAAAATTTAACCCTTCTATACCTCCTTTACCCCTTCCATACCCAATGACCACTTGGATGGTCTTCCACCCGACAGGGCATGAGCTGTATGGTAGCTCTCTTCCAAGACCCCACAGCCTGGGGTAATGAATTCTGCTGATCTCTCTTTCTCTGCTCTTGCATGAAGTCTGACACTCTGTGGGTCAGCCCCCGAGGGCCATCCAGCCTCCATCTCCTGAGGCCAGTTTTACCTCGTGTCCCTCACGACAGGAAGAAAACTTAGCATTCCTTGGAGACCTAATGGGATGCAGTGATCTTAAGCCCTTCCAAGAGCTTACCAACCAGTCTGTCCTGTCCTTATTCCATCCCTAATAACACAGCCCCCAATGGAACAATTACAAAGGCATTATAAGGTCTTACCTCTTGCAATTGTTATAGGTGTACTTATTCTTGGATGCTGCATCATGCCCCATACTCATGGATTAGTGCAGAGACTTATAGAAACAGCTCTCACCAAAACCTTTAATTCTCCCCCACCTTACTCAGATAAACTACTTTCAGAAAACCAAGCAAAACAGCAGAGTCAAGACATGCTAAAAAGTTTGAAGAGGAAGAATTATGAAAATCAAAAGGGGGAAGTTGTTAGAAACAGTGAGTTCCTCTTCAAAGACCTGTCGTCCTCTATTTTCAAAGCCTAACTTCCTTGCCTCCTTGCCCCTAGTTATGGTAAAAAATTTCCAGTCATTCCCAATCTGTAACCCACATCTGTTCCTTATTTGGCGTCCTTAGTTCTGAAACTGCTCTTCCCACTGCTGTAGCTCCCACCCCTGCTCCATTTTGAAGTAGCCAATGAGGATCAGCTCATGTTGTGCAGTCCGACCCCAGCCAATGGGGACTGGACACAGTAGTAGGGCCTGACTGTGTTAGGGATAAAAACCCATTCCCTCCTTTGTTTGGTGTGCTCTTGCAGTGACCAAAAGAATAAGCAACACCCTTCTGAAGAAGCAAATTTGTCTTGCTGAGAAATTCTTTATTTGAACGTTCATTTTCTTTGTGACTCCAAACTCTTATTTCCAACACCGAGTAGCTGGGATTACAGGCATGTGCCACCGTGTCCAGCGAATTTTTGTATTTTTAGTAGAGAAGGGGTTTCATAATGATGGCAAGGCTGGTCTTGAACTCCTGACCTCAAGTGATCTCCCCACCTCGGCCTCCCAAAGTGCTGGGATTACAGGTGTAAGCCACCAAGCCCAGCTTGTTTGTTTCAGAGATAATGTCTTATTTGATCACCCAGGCTGTGGTATCATGGCACATTATAGCTCATTCCAGCCTCGAACTCCTGGGCCCAAGAAACCTCCCATCTCAGTCTCCTGAGTAGCTAGGACTATAGGTGCAAGCCATCACAACTGGTTAATTTAAATTAATTTATTTATTTTGCAGAGACAGGGTCTCACTATGTTGCCCATCCTGCTGGCGGACTCCTGGCCTCAAGTGATCCTCTTCTCTCAGCTTTCCAAAGCACTGGGATTCCAGGTGTGAGCCACAGTGCCTGGCCTTGTTCTGCAAGTTTTCTTAAAAACAAAAACAGGCCAGGCATGATAGCTCACACCTGGAATCCCAGCACTTTGGGAGGCTGAGGCGGGCGCATCACAAGGTTAGGAGTTTGATACCAGCCTGGCCAATATGGTGAAACCCCGTCTCTACTAAAAATACAAACATTAACCGCATGTGGCAGCAAGTGCCTGTAGTCCCAACTACTTGGGAGGCTGAGGCAGGAGAATCGCTTGAACCTGGGAGGCAGAGGTTGCAGTGAGCCAAGATTGTGCCACTGCAGTCTAACCTGGGCGACAGAATGAGACTCTATCTCAATACATAAATAAAATAGAAAAGCCAGCATGTTTTGTTTGGTTAGATTTTTCTTTTTATTTTTTTTTTTACTTTTTTTTTTTTTTTTTGAGACGGAGTCTCACTCTGTTGCCAGGCTGGAGGGTAGTGGCATGATCTCGGCTCACTGCAACCTCCACTTCCTGGGTTGAAGCAATTCTCCTGCCTCAGCCTCCTGAGTATGTAGGACTACAGGCATCCGCCACCTCACCCAGCTCATATTTTTGTATTTTTGGTGGAGATGGGGTTTGGTTTCACCATGTTGGCTAGCATGGTCTAGATCTCTTGACTTCATGATTGGCCTCCGCCTCCCAAAGTGCTGGTATTACAGGCATGAGCCACTGCACCTGGTGTCTCTTTTTATTCTTTCTTTTGGTCTCATTCTGTTGGCCAGGCTAGAGTGCAGTAGCATGATTATACCTCACTGCAGCCTCGACTTCCTGGGCTCAAGCACTCCTCCCACTTCAGCCTCCTGAGTAGCTGGAACCACAGGTGCATGCCACCATGCCTGGCTAATTTTTAATTTTTTTGTAGAGAAGGGGGTCTTGATTCCTGGGCTCATGTGATTCTCCCACACTGGCCTCCTAAAGTGCTGGGATTACAGGCATGAGCCACCATTCCCAGCCTGGCTTCTCATTTAACATTCAGAAATACTTTTGGATTGCTAGCTACATACATTCCAATAGCTGTAAAACTTTGTTTCTTTAACTTTCTGTTTGTTAAATGACATATAAGAAGTACACTGTCAAGATGGTAGAGAACAGTTGCATTGTACTTCATACTGGTCAGATCTCATCTGGAACTGCATGTTCAATTCTAAGCATTGCATTTTTAGGGCAACACAGGCAAATAAAAATATTCTTATAGAAAAGAGGAAAATGGAGAGGGAGTTTAAAATCATACATAAAGGCATGTGCTAAAGAAGGTGTTCATTTTGGGCCAGGCATGGTGGCTTATCCCTGTAATCCCAGCACCTTGAGAGGCCAAGGTGGGTGGATCATGACGTCAGGAGTTCAAGACCAGCCTGGCCAAGATAGTAAAACCTCATCTGTACTAGAAATACAAAAATTAGCCGGGCATAGTGGCAGGTGCCTGTAATCCCAGCTATGTGGGAGGCTGAGGCAGAGAATTGCTTGAACCCAGGAGGTGGAGGTTTCCGAGAGCCGAGATCGTACCACTGCATTCCAGCCTGGGCAACAGAATGAGACTCTGTCACCCCCATCCCCCCACCCCCAAAAAAAGGTGTGTAAGAGAAAGGTAGATGATCAGGGTACACAAAAGCTAACTAGCTCTCTTCAACTATGTCCAAAGAGACAGCATTCTCATTATATATCGCAATGGAAAGTAAAACCCAGAAAAAGGCTAGAAGTCATGAGAAGTCATGTTTCAACTCAATCGAAGATCTAGGTTAGGTCTTTGCTTTGGTATTCAATGACTTCTGGATTATCACCAGTAAACAGGCTTAGACTAGACTACCACATTGCTGGAATATTGTAACTTTTTTTTTTGAGACAGAGTCTCACTCTGTCACCCAGGCTGGAGTGCAGTGACACAATCTCGGCTCACTGCAACCTTTGCCTCCTGGGTTCAGGTGATTCTCCCACCTCAGCCTTCCAAGTAGCTGGGACTACAGGCACCCACCACCACACCTGGCTAATTTTTGTTTTTTTTTTTTTTTTTTTTTTTTTTGAGGCGGAGTTTCACTCTTGTTGCCCAGGCTGGAGTGCAATGGCACGATCTCGGCTCACCGCAACCTCCGCCTCCCAGGTTCAAGCAATTCTCCTGCCTCAGCCTCCCTAGTAGCTGGGATTACAGACATGTGCCACCAGGCCCAGCTAATTTTGTATTTTTAGTAGAGACGGGGTTTCTCCATGTTGGTCAGGCTGGTCTCGAACTCCCAACCTCAGGTGATCCACCCGCCTCGGCCTCCCAAAGTGCTGGGATTACAGGCGTGAGCCACTGCGCCCGGCCTAATTTTTGTATTTTTAATAGAGACAGGGTTTCACCATATTGGCCAGGCTGGTCTTGAACTGACCTCAAGTGATCCACCCACCTCAGCCTCCCAAAGTGCTGGGATTACAGGGGTGAGGCACCACGCCTGGCATGTAACTTTTATTTCTATTTTGGATATTAGATTTTATGTTCCTTCTTGATCTTTAGTCAGTGTGAAACTCAGAATCTGATGAAAACTTAAGCCACAATTTGTAATTCTACAATACATTTGAAAAACTTTAGCTTATATAATTTGACATAAACCTAGGTATTTTTTTGAAACCCTGTTATTCACTGCTCTTAACTAATTGCAGAGTTGTGCCTGATCTCATTCCTATTTCTAATGTGTATTTCCAAGGATAAATAGTGTAAAATATCTCATGACCTCAAGGACAGAGTTTGGAAATATGGATTACTTACAGAGCCAGAAATATAGCTTTTCAGCTTTTTAAAAATTGAAACTTCAAGAGTATTTTTTAAAAAATAGATTGAGTTCAACCTGTCCTGCAATTTTCTGGAAGAAAACCTGCTATCAGTTTTCAGAGAATCATTCTGGGAAGTGCTCTCTGACTTTCAGAAGTAGGGTGGAGATCATATCCTATGTATATCGCATCCAGTGGATGGGCAGAGTGCCTCTAGAGTGTATTACTCATGGGTGCACTGCTCTGAGGGGTGAGCATGAGGGTCACAGGATCCAGGCAATGCATACGTTGGGGGGCGGGGCAGGCAGGGAGGAGAGAAGTAGGAGGATGCAGATCAGCAGGAGAGGGGGAGGACTGGCAGGTGTCACAGAAAGTGGTGGTTAGAACCTTCAGCAGAGCAGCTGAGATTGTGCAAAGATGCACGCAAGGAAACTGTGGAAAAAGCAAGTCTCTTTCCCTTTCCAGAGGGATACTTAGATGGATGAAAGGAGAATTGTATAATCAGATTTCAATCCATTGATGTTGAAAATGGAGACATAGATTCTGATGATGGTAATAACACTACTTTATGTCTCAATGCTATCTTATATTTTTCAAAATTCTTTCACATTTTATGGGACCAAACAGAACATTGTAGAAATGTTAATATTTTCTTGAATTCTTGGAAGCCCCAAACTTGCTTGCTGACTGCCAAATTCAGAGTATCAAATTTCATTAAAGGTCAGTGAATTTAGTGGGTGTCTGTGATGTTGTCTGCATTTTACTCCTGCAATAACTAATGCAAAGATCACGTTCCCAACCTCACATTCTAGCCTACTGTGTAGTTTGGAAAGCTAGAGTTAGTAGTTCTGTGGTGAAGAATATTGTCCAAAGAGAGTTTGGTCAGGACATTCATTCAAATGCTTAAAAGCACGAAGGGTCTAGGATGCATTTTACATATTTATTCTGGTTTATTCTAGTAAACTTTATGTTAATGTAGTTTTAGGTCTTGTGCCAGTGATTCCTCAAATTAAAGCAGAAATGTTTAGTATTTTTCAAATTAATAATTAATAGCCTTTTTTTTTTTTTCAAGACAGAGTTTCACTCTTGTCACCCTAGCTGGAGTGCAATGGCACAATCTCGGCTCACTGCAACCTCCACCTCCCAGGTTCAAGCGATTCTCCTGCCTCAGCCTCCTAAGTAGCTGGGATTACAGGCGCTCGCCACCATGACTGGCTAATTTTTCTCTTTAGTAGAGACGGGGTTTCACCATGTTGGTCAGGTTTGTCTTGAACTCCTGACCTCATGATCCGCCCACCTCGGTCTTCCAAAGTGCTGGGATTATAGGCGTGAGCCTCTGCACCCAGCCCCAAAATATTCTTATAGAAGAGGGGGAAAATGGAAAGGGAGTTTAAAATCATACACCAAGGAATGTGCTAAAGAAGGTGTGTATTTTTGGACAGGAGAAGGGCAGATTATCAGGGCACACAAAAGCTGGCTAGCTCTCTTCAACTATGTCCAAAGAGACAGCATTCTCATTATATATCACTATGGATATATATTAATGGCCACAAATTAAGCCTTGTAACTTAAGGTCTTTCTCTGAAGATGCCAACTCTATTATTTCTCAAATACATATTAAGAATTATATTCAGACCCACTTAACAAGTGTTAATTGAGAATACAGCCAAAATACTAGTTATGACAGTATGAAGCATTGTGGCAACAGAAGGGATATAGTATATAACAGATACGAGTATGGAGTTGGCCAGGTGCCATGGCTCACACTTGCAATCCCAATACTCTGCAAGGCTGAGGTGGATGGGTTGCTTGAGCCCCTGAGTTTGAGACCAGCCTGGGCAACATGGCGAAACCCCGTCTCTACTAAAAAATACAATAGCTGCAGTGGTGGTGTGTGCCTGTTCTCCCAGCTACTTGGAAGGCTGAGGTGGGAGGATCGTGTGAGCTCAGAATGTCGAGGCTGCAGTGAGCTGAGACTGTGCCACTGTACTCCAGCCTGAAAGACAGGGTGAGACCCTATCTCAAAAAAAAAAAACAAGTAACAGTAGGGAGTCAAGCCACACTGTTTAAATTCTATGTCCACCCCTTACTACATAGGATTTCCAAGGGAAGTCAATTAATTTTGTGCCTTTGTTTCCTCAGTTGTGAATAATAAGATCTACCTCTGAGAACTGTTGTGAAGTTTCAATGAATCAATACATGTAGAACACTTTGATGTTGCTTGGCTTTAGGTAAACACTCTGTAAATGGTAGCTATCATTATTCAAGGATGTCTACTTGGAGTTCTAAGAATTAAGCAAAAGTCTTCTTTTTTTTTTTGAGACAGAGTTTTTGCCTTGTTGCCCAGGTTGGAGTGCAATGGTGCAATCTCCATTCACTGCAACCTCTGCTTCCTGGGTTAAGCTATTCTCCTGCCTCAGCCTCCCAAGTGGCTGGGATTATAGGTGCATGCCACCACACCCAGCCAATGTTTGTATTTTTAGTAGAAACGAGGTTTCACCACGTTGGCCAGGCTGGTCTCGAACTCCAGACCTCAGGTGATCCACCTGTCTTGGCCTCCCAAGGTGCTAGGATTACAGGTGTGAGCTACCACACCCTGCCAAGTTTTCTTAACTTACCACAGAGTTTGAAGAACAGGAGAAGAATATTAGAACCTTAGACCTTTTTAGAAAGTATGCTTCTTACTGTTTTCAAAATTTTATTTATTTATAATTTTTTTCAGTCAGTGGAAAGACATTTAATTTGAAATTAAAAAAACAAGATTATCAGCCAGGTGTGGTGGCTCACATCTGTAATCCCAGCACTTTGGGAGGCCAAGGCAGGCAGATCATGAGGTCAGGAGTTCGAGACCAGCCTAGCCAACATGGTGAAACTCCATCTCTACTAAAAATATGAAGAATAGCTGGGTGTGGCATCAGGTGCCCATAATCCCAGCTACTCAGAAGGCTGAGGCAGGAGAACCATTTGAACCCGTGAGGCGGAGTTTGCAGTGAGCCAAGATTGTGCCACTGAACTCCAGCTTAGGCAAAAGGGAGCGACTGTCTCAAAACAAAAAACAAACAAACAAAAAAACAAGATTACCAAGAAAGAGCATTTGTTTCCTCCTGTCTACCAGAGTCAACTCCCCATTGGATGTGCAGCAGGACAACCCTTTGCTGCCAGACCCACTCTGAGGAGGAAGCAGACAAGACCTGCCTCTGCCCACCTTCTGTCCAGATGTACAGAATGAGACCCCACAGAGCAGCAAAGGGCCTTAGAGACCCCTGAACCAGAGCAGCCAAGGGGCTAAAAGTCCCTTCATAACCAAAACTCAACCCAGACCAAGGACAATTTGCCTGGGCTGCCAAAGGCTCAGTACTGAGGACAGATTCAAGCTCTGCGGGGGCCACCGCTCCCTAAGCCCAGGGACACCCATCCCACCTGTCACCCATTACTGCTGCTCTGGCAAAGGGTGAGAAGCACTTCCATTACTCACAGCCATGGTAGGAGCCTGGGGACCCCCGGCCTTGCCATACTCCTGCTCCAAGTGGCTGGTAGAGAGGTTGGGCTGGCTGGAGCCTCGCCCAAAGGTGATCTGGTTGCTGCCCATGCCAGTGGCAACCTGGGCCATGTGCTCTTTGGTTTTGAGAGCCTGGGCCCTCTCTCAGCCTTCAGCCGTTCCTCATCTTTGAGGAGGGCCATCAGTTGCTTTGACTTCTCATGCACATTGATGCCCTGGTCCTTGTCATCTTGGTCAATGTACTGGAAGTCCTTCAGGGTCTGGATGGTAAAGATGTTCTCACGGCACTCCTGGGCCACACACTCGGAGCTGTCTTGATGAGGTAGTCCAGCAGCAGCAGCTCCTTGTACACATGCTGCCAGTTCTTGCTATGGTCATTGAGCCGCTTCCACACCATGCTCATGATCTCCGAGAAGGCCGCCATGTTGTAGGTCAGGTTCGCAATCTCAGTCATCAGAGAGCTGGATGGGCCCCATGGGTCATTGGAGGTGGCTTTCCGAACTTTGATTTCTGCCTCTGAGTAATTGTTCACAATGTTTTTCATCTACTGTCTGATAAAGTCATCATTTTTCTTTGTTACACATTCAAAGCCCTTCAAAGACAGAAACTTTCCTGTCCTTGGTAAGTGCACACCCTGTGAAGGTTCACTTTCCATAATTGAGCTGGAACAAGATCCCTGCATGGTCATTTCCTCCTTTGGAGCCTCAGATCCAAAAAGCCGGAAGCCATGACCAGGCTACAGTGAAGTCCATGTCTGTTACGTGAGGCTCCGGCCCACAAGTTTGGTAACCTCCATCTGCCTCATCACCAGTGAATACCTAGTACTAGCACTGTGCCCGACACAGAAATGAACACTAAAATCCTTGGAATCTCCACAGTGATGCCTTTTTGCCTGTGAACGATTGACGGAGGGCTGGCAGCCCCTAGGCAGCTTCAGGATGGGGCTGGTCACCAGAAAGACCAAGGCAGGATCAGTCCAGGGAGGGGACTGAAGGTTAAGTTGATCACCAGTGGCCAATCATTTAGTCAATCGTGTCTCCATAATGAAACCTCCATAAAAACACAAAAGGACGGGTTCAGGAAGCTTCTGGATGGCTGAACACATGAAGGTTCCTGGAGGGTGGCACCTAGGTATGGCGTGGAAGCTCTGCACTCCTCCTCCCATACCTGGTCTATGCGTCTCTTCATCTGTATGCTTTGCAGTATCCTCTGCTCCTCCAGGCTGGTGTGAGTGTGCCACCAGCGCTGGGGAGGCGGGAGCATCGGAGCCCGTGGAGCCATGGCTGCCGCATCTGGCTCTGTTTTCTGAATTTTAAATCAATGGACAAAAGTAAATATAATATTTAGATATGTATCATCTTTTTTAAAAAAATTGGAGAATTTAGATATATGTAGAGTAAGGGACTTGCCCAAGGAATGAATGAGGAAGATTGGCATAAGGATTCCATCTTCTGATAGTCTGATAATCTCTACAGCATTGCTTACACGTGTAAACCATAATCTTCAAGCGAAAGTAAATACCCAGAGCTTACTTTGGGTTACATATATTATTAATACTTTTGTGCCCTTTGGTGGCTTTATAAACATAGTTTTAAATGAAAAGTGATTGATACGGTTTGGATGTGTTCCAACCCAAATATCATCTTGAATTATAGTTTCCATAATCACCACGTGTGTGTGAGGGACCAGGTGGAGATAAATGACTCCTGGGGATGGTTTCCCCCATCCTGTTCTCATGATAGGAAGTCAGTTCTCATGAGATCTGATGATTTTATAAGTGGCTTCCTCCTCCTCCTTTCTGCTGCCATGTAAAGAAGGAAATGTTTGCTCCCCCTTCCACCATGATTTTAAGTTTCCTGAGACCTCCCCAGCCCTGTGGAACTGTGAGTCAATTAAACTTTCCTTTATAGATTACTCAGTCTAGGGTACGTCTTTATTAACAGCATGAGAACGGACTAATGCAGTGAGTTAAAGTCCAAGGTGAATTTATTTAGTGAATTGAGTCATTTTACCTCTCATTTGCCTTTCCGTGCCAGCAACTTTAAGATAGGATCTATACCCAGGCAGGGTAGAATAATTAAACTGGGAAAAGGAAACCATGTAATTTAGGCCAAATGACCTGTTTGGGCCTGAACTATCCAAATAACTACGACTAAATTGGTTGTTCTTGTTTTTGTTTCTTTGTGTTTTTTTTTTGAGTCGAAGTCTCACTGTCACCCAGGCTGCAGTACAGTGGCGCCATCTCAGCTCACTGCAACCTCTGCCTCCTGGGTTCAAGCGATTCTCCTGCCTCAGCCTCCTGAGTAAGCTGGGATTATAGACATGTGCCACAATGCCTGGTTAATTTTTTTTTTTGAGACAGAGTTTAGCTCTTGTTGCCCAGGCTGGAGTGCAATGGCACGATCTCAGCTCACTGCAACCTCCGCCTCCCGGGTTCAAGCGATTCTCCTGCCTCAGCCTCCCGAGTAGCTGGGACTACAGGCACCCACCACCTGCCTGGCTAATTTTTGTATTTTTAGTAGACACGGGGTTTCACCATATTGGCCAGGCTGGTCTCGAACTCCTGACCTTCTGATCTGCCCATCCTGGCCTCCCAAAGTGCTGGGATTACAGGCGTGAGCCACCATGTCCAGCCAAATATGTGTATTTTTCCCATCCAGGTACTAACCAGGCCTGACCCTGCTTAGCTTCCGAGATCAGATGAGATCAGGTGCGTTCAGGGTGGTATGGCCGTAGACAATATGTGTATTTTTTAGTAGAGACAGGGTTTCACCATGTTGGCCAGGCTGGTCTCAAACTCCTGATCTCAAGTGATCTGCCCACTCGGCCTCCCAAAGTGCTGGGATCACAGGCGTGAGCTACCACACCTGGCCTTTTTCGTTTTATTTTTAAGTTTACTTATTTTTGAAACTAGAGGATCAGCAATAAAAGTGGATAAAGAAAGAACTAAATTATCCAAACTACCTCAATTGTCTACCCAGGGACAGTCAGTGTTGATCTTTATTTTTTTATCAGTCTGATGTAGCTTTTATTGAGTAAAGGAAAACGGGAATTCAGCCACACGAGACAGAGGTTCCAACTGATCAGAGCGCACAAACACCCTTCCTGTCTGTGTGATGGCAACCACACCAGCACATGGGGCACAAGGAAGCCACTGCTGCAAGGAGGTGGTTCCCACTCTCACACACAGGAACAGCTCCTGGTCAGTCCCAAGAGGCAAGGACAGAGGGCACGGTGGCTCTCACAGAGTTACTTTACAAATAAACTCTGTGCCTTCCTCAGGAGTCTCTTACAACACTTTTAAAAAAGATCTGGGCCAGTCGCAGTGGCTCACACCTGTAATCCCAGCACTTTGGGAGGCCGAGGCGGGTGGATCACCTGAGGTCAGGAGTTTAAGACCAGCCTGGCCAACATGGTGAAACCCCGTCTCTACTAAAAATACAAAAAAATTAGCCAGGCGTGGTGGTGTGTACCTATAATCCCAGCTACTCGGGAGGCTGAGGCAGGAGAATCGCTTGAACCCGGGAGGCGGAGGTTGCAGTGAGCCAAGATCGCGCCATTGCACTCCAGCCTGGGCAACAAGAGCAAAACTCTGTCTTAAAAACACA
>NW_012115378.1:6000358-6002284 GCF_000951035.1 Colobus angolensis palliatus
GTGCCATGTGCCTGTAGTCCTAGCTACTCGGGAGGCTGAGGCAGGAGAATCGCTTGAACCCGGGAGGCGGAGGTTGCAGTGAGCCAAGATTGCGCCACTGCACTCCAGCCTGCGTGACAGAGCAAGACTCTGTCTCAAAAAAAAAAAAAAGATCTGAACAGAAAATAGGGCAAAGGGCCAGCTGGCAGTGCCATGAGGCACATGGAATGTCCTGGTCTGTGGAATTGTGGAGGGTGACAGCAGCAGCATCATCAGGTATTGTATGACGAGGATGACACACTGTCACCGTGGCCTGTCCGGTTGGTGTGGATAAACTGCCCTGGTTTGGCCAAGAGTTCATAGGTGTGAGCCCCGAAGTAATCCCGCTGAGCCTGGATGAGGTTGGCTGGAAGCATCTCGTGTCTGTACCTGTCATAGAAGAAGAGGGCAGTGGTAAAACAGGGCATGGGAATGCCAGCCTGGACCCCAGTGCTGATTGCCCGCCACCAGAAGTCCTGGCAGTTTTCAACAGCTGACTTAAAGTTGTCCAGTAGGAGGTTCTGAAGTTCTGGGTTTTGATCAAACGCATCCTTTATCTTTCCTAGGAATACACTTCTGATGTTGTAGCCCCCTCTCCACATCAGGGCGATGCCACCATAATTGAGGGTCCAGCCAAAGTAGGTGGTGCTGCCTTAGCAGCATAAAGCCTTGAGCATAAGAGATAATCTTGGAAGTGTAGAGGGACCTTCCAAATGTCCTCCAGGAACGATTTCTTATCACCATCAAACTGGAACTTTTGGGGACCCTTCAGCTTTTTGCTAGCTTGTATCCTCTCATTCTTCAGAGATGACAGGCACCGAGCAAAGACAGCTTCTCCAATGAGGGTGACAGGTACACCGTACTCCAGGGCAGAGATGGTGGTCCACTTCCCCATGCCCTTCTGCCCCGCACTGTCCCTGATCTTTGGCGGCAAGTGTTTGCCATCAGCATCTTGGAACTTCAGAACATCGGCTGTGATTTCAATCAGGAATGAGTCTAGCTCTGTCTTATTCCAGTCCTCAAAGGCCTGGGCCATCGTGTCCTGCGCCATGCCCAGCACGTCTTTCATCAGGTGGTATGCCTCACAGATCAGCAGCACGTCCCCGTACTCTATCCCGTTGTGCACCATCTTCACGAAGTGGCCTGCTGCCTCATCTCCCACCCAGTCACAGCAGGGCTCTCCAGTTCCTACTTTTGCAGCAATGCCTTGGAAGATGGTCTTGATGCGGCGTCATGCTACTTTGTTCCCTACTGGCATGAGCGATGGGCCATACCGGGCCCCTTCCTCTCCACCACTGACTCCGCTCCCCACAAATAAAACTCCCTTGGCCTTGAGGTCTCGGCACTGTCTTGTGGTGTCCCTATATTCAGAATTTCCTCCATCAATGATGATGTCACCAGTGTCCAACAATGGTACCAGTTTTTTGATGAAATCATCCACAGCTTGCCCGGCCTTCACCAGGAGGATGATCTGCCAGGGCTTCTTCAGCTTGGAGACCTTCTCTTTCAGGGACCAGGCACCCACCACTTTGATTCCCTTTGCTTCACTGGCCAAGAAATCATCCACTTTGGAGAGAGTCGCATTAAAAGCACAGACCACAAAACTGTGGTCATTCATGTTCAGAATTAAGTTCTGGTCCATGACTGCCAATCAGATCAGCGCGATGTCAGCTTGGACCATGGCGGCAGACAGAGAAGAACCGAAGAGCGGCCAGGCACAGAGGACGTGTCTGATCTTTAAAATTGATAATAGGAAGTGCTGTGAAGTCATTTTACCCAAAAAGAAGAACCCTAGGCCGAGTGTGGTGACTCATGCCTGTAATTCCAGCACGATGGGAGGCTGTGTGGGAGGAGTGCTTGAGCCTAGAGGTTTGAGACCAGGCCACACAACATAAGGAGACCCTGTCT
>NW_012115378.1:6008289-6010991 GCF_000951035.1 Colobus angolensis palliatus
TGTAGAAACGGGGTTTCACCATGTTGGCCAGGCTGATCTTGAACTCCTGACCTCAAGTGATCCACCTGCCTCAGCCTTCTAAAGTGCTGGGATTACAGTCGTGAGCCACCGCACCCAGCTGGTTTTTGTTTTCTTGAAACAATCTCACTCACTTGGCCAAAGTAGGGTGCAGTAGTGTGAACACAGCTCACTGGAGCCTTGACCTCCTGGGCTCAAGCCATCATCCTGCCTCAACCTCCTGAGAAGCTGGGACCACAGACGTGCACTACCAGGACTGGCTAATTTTAAAAAATTTTTTGTAGAGACTAGGTCTTGCCATGTTGCCCAGGCTGGTCTAAAACTCCTGGGCTCAAGCAATCCTCTCGCCTCAGTCTTCCAAAGGGCTAGGATTATACATGTGAGCCACTGCACCTGGCTACTCAATTTGTTTTATGTGGCCTTAATAACCACAAACTAGGCAAATATATTACAAAATTAAATAAATACAATAATATACTAATATCCCTCATACTCAAAGATTGTTTACAAAATATTAGCAAATTTAATCCAACAACATATTAAAAGGATTATATATGTAAATATATATATACACACACACACACATATATATGAAACCACCCCCACAGGATTGACAAGAGTTGCATGTAGGATTCTGGACAGATATGTAGTTATAACTAAGTATTAATCAGGCTATACTTTGGCCCACTTCCTTGTTGCTAAAAGTTAGGTAGCACCAGGTACTGACAATTTGTATTCCCATTGTTCCTATAGATAGGATTTCTGAAGTTAGGGTTGTAAGGCTGTTTAAAAATTGATTTGTTTTAACCTGAGGAAGGAAATTTAAAAAAAAAAAGAAAGAAAAATAAATAAATAAAAGAATTAATTTGCATCCCCTTTGTTCCTACAGACAGGTTATCTGACATTGGAATCATAAGACTTTTGTTTAAGAATCACTTGTAGGCTGGACACAGTGGCTCACGCCTGTAATTCCAGCCCTTTGGGAAGCCGAGGCAGGCAGATCATGAGGTCAAGAAATCAAGACCCCCCTGACCAACATGGTGAAACCCCATCTCTACTAAATACAAAAATTTAGCAAGGCGTGGTGGCACATGCCTATAATCCCAGCTACTTGGGAGCCTGAGGCAGGAGAATCGCTTGAACCTGGGAGGCAGAGGTTGTAGTGAGCCGAGATTGTGCCATTGAACTGCAGTCTGGGCAACAAGAGTGAAACTCCATCTCAAAAAAAAAAACAGAAACAAAAAAAAGAGTCACTTGCTGAGCACAGTGGCTCAGGCCTGTTATTCCAGCACTTTGGGAGGCCAAGGCGGGTAGATCACCTGAGGTCAGGAGTTCGAGACCAGCCTGACCAACATGACAAAACCCCCTCTCTACTAAAAATACAAAATTAGCCAGGCATGGTGGCAGGCGCCTGTAATCCTGGCTAATTGGGAGGCTGAGGTTTCAGTGAGTCTAGATGGCGCCATTGCACTACAGTCTGGGCAACAGAGCAAGACTGTCTAAAAAGGAAAGGAAAGGCCGGGCGCGGTGGCTCACACCTGTAATCCCAGCACTTTGGGAGGCCGAGGCGGGCGGATCACAAGGTCAGGAGATCTAGAACACAGTGAAACCCTGTCTCTACTAAAAATACAAAAAATTAGCCAGGCATGGTGGTGGACGCCTGTAGTCCCAGCTACTCGGGAGGCTGAGGCAGGAGAATGGCGTGAACCTGGGAGATTGAGCTTGCAGTGAGCCAAGATCACGCCACTGCACTCCAGCCTGGGCAACAGAGCGAGACTCCCTCTCAAAAAAAAAAAAAAAGAAAAAGAACCCTAGCTCCTGTCATTTCATGTGATAGCATAACTTCTATCTAAATTTAGCTTTTATGTTTTAAGAGTATTGACATTATGAAAAATAGAGAGGCCAGGCACGGAGGCTCACGCTTGTAGTCCTAGCACTTTGGGAGGCCAAGGTGGGTCAATGGCTTGAGCCCAGGGGTTCAAGACCAGCCTGGGCAACATGGTGACACCTCGTCTCTACAGAAAATACAAAAATTAGCCAGGCGTGGCAGTGTGTGCCTGTGGTCCCAGCTACTCGGGAGGCTAAGGCAGTAGAATAGATCGAGCCTGAGAGGTGGAGGTTGTAGTTAGCTGAGATTGGGCCGTTGCCCTCCAGCCTGGGTGACAAAAGTGAAACCCTGTCTGAAAACAAACAAAACAAAACCCTGTCTCAAAAAAGAAAAAAATATTTCCATGAAGAAAACCCCAGTTTTAGTGCTGAAAATTTTTAAATATTCAGGAAAGAAATAACATCAATCATATATAAACTCTTTCAGAAATAGAGGAGAAAAGAACAACTCCTCATTTTTAGAGATGGGGTCTCCCTCTGTTGCGCAGGCTGGTCTCAAACTCCTAAGCTCGAGTGATCCTCCTGTCTTGGCCTCCCAAAGTGCTGGGATTACAAGAGTAAGCCACTGAGCTCAATCCCAATTTGTCCTTCCTTCCTTCCTTCCTTCCCTCCCTCCTTCTTCCTTCCTTCCCTCCCTCCCTCTTTTCTTTTCTTTTCTTTTTTCTTTTCGAGACTGAGTTTTGCTGTTGTTGCCCAGGCTGGAGTGCAATGGCGCAATCTAGGCTCACCACAACTTCTGCCTGCCAGGTTCAAATGATTCTCCTGCCTCGGCCTCCCAAGTAGCTGGGATTACAGGC
>NW_012115378.1:6018304-6018644 GCF_000951035.1 Colobus angolensis palliatus
GCTTGAACCCAGGAGGTGGAGGTTGCAGTGAGCCGAGATCGTGCCATTGTACTCCAGCCTGGGCAACAAAAGCAAAACTCCATCTGGAAAAAAAAGAAGTATATTAAACTATATACTGGCATAGGATACACTTGATGGGATTCTTCCATTTGAGGAGAGAAAGAAACAGTTTCATCTTCAGCACTGGGAAAAGAGGTCCTTAATTGCTTGTACTATTGTTATTAATTTGTCCAGCAAGCTTCCTCTCTTTTAGTGACAGGCCCTGTCCTCTTGGCCTTGAAGGCTGGCACATGACCAAACCTGGCTATCACAGCTTCTCACTTTTACTGGACATGATAAA
>NW_012115378.1:6025224-6030135 GCF_000951035.1 Colobus angolensis palliatus
TCTTTTAGTGACAGGCCCTGTCCTCTTGGCCTTGAAGGCTGGCACATGACCAAACCTGGCTATCACAGCTTCTCACTTTTACTGGACATGATAAATTGTCCAAAGAGCATGTGATGCAAGCAGGGCCCAATGCCAGATGATTCAGAGAAATAGACAAGTAATGTGATATCCTAGACCCCAAGGAAATACCTCTTGCTGGGTACCTCATTCCTAATAAAGTGTGGTGACGATCCCTAACTATTATCCCACATTCATTCTTCTCCTTTTCCTTTAGCAACAGAATCCTTGGGCCTGTTTTCCAGCCTATTTTTGAGATAGGTGTGTCCATGAGACTCACTGAGGCCAGTGGGATTGACTGAAGTTATTGAATGGCATTTCTATGATTTGACTTTTTAAAATTAAAAAAAAATCTGTTTTTTGAGACAGAGTCTGGCTCTGTCACTCAGGCTGGAGTGCAGTAGCACAATCTCGGTTCATTGCAACCTCTGCCTCCCGGGTTCAAGCAATTCTCCTTCCTCAGCCTCCCGGGTGCCCGCCACCAAGCCCGGCTAATTTTTTTGTATCTTTTAGTAGAGACGAGGTTTCACCCTGTGGCCCAGGCTGGTTCTGAACTCCTGAGCTCAGGCAATCCGCCCGCCTCGGCCTCCCAAAGTGTTAGGATTACAAGTGTGAGCTACCGCGCCCGGCTATGATTT
Source organism: Colobus angolensis palliatus (assembly GCF_000951035.1). NCBI lineage: Eukaryota > Metazoa > Chordata > Mammalia > Primates > Cercopithecidae > Colobus > Colobus angolensis. The sequence continues at coordinate 6,025,920 of NW_012115378.1, forward strand.
GACTTTAAACCATTAGGCATGTACTTTTTCATTCTCTTTTCCCTATTTCTGCAGGCCAGAAAGCAGATGGGGCAGTGACTCAGCTTTAATCCTGTAGCATTGATTCAGGGAGGAGGGAATAAAGTTGTTGCTGCCTCTCACCTTCTGTTCATCTCTAAACCCTTTGCCTCTGAATGTTGGTTTCCCTTTTTTCTAGCCTTCCCTGGACTCTGGTTTCCTGTCGTAGAGGGTGTCATCCCCATGTGGGCCTCAAGAGGTGCTGTGCCCTCTTTAACACCCCAGTCTACTTGAGGCCAGACAACACTTTTTGTTAATTCACTTCTGGCACAACTGAGGCCAGTCAGAACCCTTTAAACGAGCCTGAAGATTTGGGGTAAACAAATTGAAGAAACAACCTGAAACCAAATTATCCACTTGATATGGTTTGGCTGTGTCTTCACCCAAATCTCATCTTGAATTGTAGCTCCCATAATTCTCACATGTCATGTGAGGGACCCGGTGGGAGGTAATTGAACCATGGGGGTGGGTTTTTCTCATGCTGTTCTCATGAAAGTGAATAAATTTCATGAGATCTAAGGGCTTTATAAAGGGCAGTTCCCCTTGCATACAATCTCTTTTGCCTGTTGCCATGTAAGACATGACTTTGCTCCTCCTTTGCCTTCTGCCATGATTGTGAGGCCTCCCCAGTCATGTGGAACTGTGAGTCCATTAAACCTCTTTCCTTTATAAATTACCCAGTCTTGGGTATGTCCTTATTAGCAGTGGGAGAATGGACGTATATACCACCCAACAAAGTAAAGCTTTCTCCTACAGCATTCAGTGTGAGAACGCTTCCCTGCCCAGTTACCTGTGGCAGAGAACATCTTTCCTCCTATGTTGGAGCTTCTTCAAGTTCTTTTTAAACTCCTCTGGAAGTCCAGATTCAAGAAAGTGAGACCCAGAGAGATTTGTCTCCTGCTTACCTTTTGAGTAGGAGTGTCTTCACAGAAAATCCAGCTTTCCTAACATCCTAATGACCACCCTGTTCCTGATAGACATGAGTAAGGCCCTGATTCATGGCCTGAATTGGCCTTGGCCTTCAGAATACAACATAATGAACCCAACCTCTTTAAGATACACATGTCTAGTATCATGGTGAACGTCATTATAGGGTTACTGTCACAGGCCACCATTGACCCCATAACCGCTGAACTCATTGACCTCCTCTTGGTTTTCATTCCTGTCCATCTCACTGAAGCTTTGGACACCACTGCTCCCCTTTGGCACTCATTTGTCCCTTGGCTCCCATGACACTGTCACTTCTGCTTTTCCTCCAGACTTTCAGACCACTTTCTCTCCATCTTTGAATACTTCTTCCTTTAAATGTCAGCATTGCCCAAGCTTTCGTTTTTGGCGCTCTTCTCTTTATCTTCCCAACTAATTTCCTCCACTGTGCAGGTGCTTGTCCCCAGAACTGCTAATGGTGTAGGAGCATTGGAAGCTTTACTGATTCTTTCCCTTCTCCAGACAGACAAAGTTCCTAGCTCCCCAGCATAGCCTCAAGCTACAGTCAACTTATATACCACCTTTTAAAAAGAATGGATCCTTTCCTGTTTAGCTTTCCCTAGGCTAATGCGACTTCCTCTTTTGAATCCACAGGTACTTAAAACATTTTTTTAGACTAGCTCTTATGTGACAGACACAGTTCCAGGTTCCCTACGACACATCTGTTGACTGGATGGTGTTCTCTCCAAACCAGGCTTCACAGAGGTCCCAGGACCTGCTCAGAGTCACAAGAGCAGCAAGTGGTGGACCTGGGACTCTGGATACATGATGGCCACACAGTGCTGGTGGTGCCTTCTTGAGTCACCTGCCTTACTTTGCCATCCACTATTTTTAATAGCAGAAACCTCAGTTACTTTTGCAGCAACTGAATATTGTGTGTGTGGGCATTTAATTCCTCTGCGCATAAACTTTTGAGTAACCTTCTTATTTTTCCTTTCAGCTCTTGGCACCAAGCTTTTAATTTGAATTTTGGAGACAGTCTCAATTTTAAATATTTCATCCTACTATGCAAATAAGTACTATTGACCCACTTTGGGGCTTGTAAAGTGTGGTCATTGTTACAAATGCTTTGGACATTGCAGGCAATTAATAAATATCTGTAAAACTGAATGAACAATATGGGAAAACAAGCCAGGTTTATTTCAGATTTCAGAGACCGAGAGAGTCATTCCAATGCAACTATAATGCTTTACTAAAAGAAGCATAAATTTCAAGTGGTCACCAATTGCTAGCACTTGTGTGTGTTTTGAAAGAATGATGCAATACAGAATAAGAAAGAGCAGCTTTTTACATCATTTTACCTCTAGTATCAGAACAGAAGGAAAAAGTCTGACCACGGTCTAACTTTTTCTGTAACTGGTTTGTGACTATTTTTACTTAACATAATATCATTATTCCTATTGTTCCCCTCTGTTTAATTCTCACTCTTTAATTTCAGGCTTATTACGTCTACTACTTTGTAAGACATGCTAGCATTTTCTATTAACTACTCTACTACGCCCCTTTAAAGTGGCTTCTTATGGGAAGCATGCCGTTTTAATAGACATTTGTAGAACCTGGAAATTGGAAATTAGAGGTACGAACCTATTTCTTCACTTAATTATTAACACTGATTACTTTTTTTTTCCTGAGACAGAGTCTCTGTCTGTCACCCAGGCTGGAGTGCAGTGGCATGATCTCAGCTCACTGCAACCTCCACCTCCTGGGTTCAGGCGTTTCTTGTGCCTTAACCTCCTGAGTAGCTGAGACTACAGGCGCACTACCCTGTATTTTTTTTAGTAGGGACGGGGTTTCACCATGTTGCCCCAGCTAGTCTCAAACTCCTGACCTCAAGTGATCTGCCTGCCTTGGCCTCCCAAAGTGCTGGGATTACAAGTGTGAGCCACCACGTCTGCCCCCAATTTCCTTTTATACTCATTTTTTTCCTTGATAGCCTATGAAAAATACCTGTGTTATCACCCATAGTAGCATTTCCCAAACCATGTGCATGATGACGAAGGATTATTCTCATTGGTGGAATGTGAATTCTTATTAATCAGAAACAGACCAAGGTGTGCTGTCTTATCATGACCTTTTCTCCTAGTCTTTGAGTCTATTTCATTTCAGAGTTCAGAGTTCAATTTCTGCTCTTAAATCTTAACACGGAGTTACTTTCTTCAAGTTCCAGGCCACAAGAGACTGCTGTGTTTGGAGGACACCTGTCATTTATTTGTAGGTCGAAATTCTTCTTACCTTTTCGTTCCACTTGCCTCCTCCCGTTCTAGATTTTCCCCCTTTGAAGTGAGATTAGTGATTGTCCTAATACAGGGACTGGGGGAAAGTTCTCAGAGAATCTAGCAACAGCAGCAATAGACAAATTAAATTGTACTATGCACTGTCGTTCAGAAAAGCTGTTTACAGACAGAGCTATTTTGAAGCCATTAAAAAATGCTATTCATCTCAAACTTGCCATCTGTCTTCAGCTTCTGGAATCGTCTACGGCGTTAGCGAAGAGATTAGTCTCTGCGGCCAGCTTCCTTCTAGCTCTCCCGTGACACTCAGGGAGGCTCTTATGGGAAGAAGGCAATTTATTTCAGCTGCACAACCACATGGCTAACTATACACAGCAATTATACAGAGCAGATGTATCAACTTCTGCCACGGGAGGCAGGAGTTCCCTTTCTGGTCATTAATAATGAACTCTTCAGTAAGTAGGGAAACATTTACCAAATAAAATGGCCTATTATAGATGATCCCCTGGGCAGCTGAGAAATCGTGTGACCGCTGAGGAAAGAGCGAAGCCAAAGAGGCTGATGTTGTCGCTCGACCTTGCTTGTTGTCCTGGAAGTATCTCCGAACCGGCAGAAGATGTGACCTACTGGCTCTTTGTGCATAAGTGTCTAGTCCGAAAAGAAGTGGCCTGGTCTTTCCTATATTGAAATTCCATTGCTTCCTTTCCTGGCAGCTGCATAATTGGGAATGCCGTGAAATAAAAACGAGGAGGAAGAAAATTAGAGCCGGGAAGTGTCAAGTTGATCGACTGCCAAGTTGGGGGATGGGAGTGTCGGGCAAATTCAGATTCTCCCAGGACCCCCTCCCACCATGTCACCCCACCATTTAAAACACTTGTTCCTCACACTTCAGGAAGTCTCTGGAGGCTCCTAGCTGATCTAATGCTTAGACTATAACTTGG
>NW_012115378.1:6035645-6037831 GCF_000951035.1 Colobus angolensis palliatus
GTTCTTTTCTGTTTAACAAGTTCACGCACTTGTTCTTTCCATACTTCAGCTTCTTGCAAAAACTGTTTCTGGTTTTCCTCAAGTTGAGAATTTTCATTCAAAGCATCTTGTATTTCTATCTGCAGTCGTTCTTCATTCATCTGAAATCTCTTGAAGGTCATTTTGGCTTCAGCTACTTGTGATTTGAGGGGTTTTGACTCATCTTCTAGCGACTGTATCCTTTTGGAAGTATCTGCCATCAATTCATTTTGTTCAGAATGTTTAGATTTCTCTTCTTTTAACTCTTTTGCTAGACAGAGTATATCATGCTGAAGTTCAGAATTGAACCTGTTCAGCTTTTCACAGGTTGCCTCCAAACTTTGTGCTTCTGTTGTCTCTTTCTCAAAGCTGGCATCCTTTAAAGAAGACTCTACTTCATAGCCTTCATACTCTTTTTGAACAAGGCTAAATTTTTCAAGTAGTTTACATTTTTCTTCAATTAGTCCAGAAAGTGCCACAGCAAACTTTTTCTCTCTTCTCACATAAAGCTGACTCGTAACTGATCTAAAACTTCTTCACAAGAAGAGAATAGCAAAAAATCCCACAACAGCTGGCCATATCACTAATTCCCACGGAAAATCATAAGGATGAGAATCTGGTCTCATACCTTCAGGCAGTCCTGCCACAACCCTGCGCAGCAACTCCAAGACTAGCCCCAAGTACGGCTGAGGGTTAGTCCTAGGCTCCTCCATAGCACCATAGTTGCTGTGGCGGTCGCTGCAGTAACCCCGGCCACAGCAAGCAGCGGAGAAGATGCAGCATTTCCTCTGGAACCCGAATTCCCAATGGGCAACCGGAACATACCACTGCGGAGCCGGCTGCCGGGGGAGCTAGGGGACTCGGGCAGCCATAGGCCTCACAGACCCACATTGTCCACCCCGGTCCCCTTGTTACACTTTACATCCTGAGGAAGCGCTAAAACCTATATTTTAAAACAATACCACATGGAGAGAAAGACTTAGGTGACCCAGCATCCCAGCTATGCTCGTCCCAAGCTGACACCCTAGCTAAATCTATCCTTGTGCATGACCCCAGGTGAGGCTAGCAGAAGAACCTCCCAGCTGACAGAATGATAAGGAATAACAAATCACTGTTTTAAGTCACTAAACTTTGGGGTCATTTGTTATGCAGTAGTAGCTAGATGAAATACCTGCCCCTTTATCACTTTGGTGCTTCAGTATCTGTGGTCTGAAATCATTAATTTGGGTGTTTGACTAAGATTATGCCTCATGGTAAATTCTGACAGGTAATTTTATAGCTAAAATACAAATTTTCTGATTGACCTTTGCTTCATTGAAGAGATATTTATTTAGCTCCTCCCAAATGAGACAGATTATGCTTTTTAGATTAACTTCTTCCAGGAAACGGCTCACCTCTGCCTAGCATGATCCTCAACTGTCCCATGTACAACTGAAAAACACTAATCTCATCCCCAGAAGATCCAGGGCACTTAGAACAGTGCTGGCACATAGAGAGTGATTCTCTTACCTGTCCATCAAACTTACCTGCTCTGTGTCCATTTCTGAAACACTGGCACTCCTTCAACACGGATGATGCCTTGCCCTGCAATGAGCCATCGTCTTCCGCCCATGCACATACCTTCAAGTCATCTGGAAAGCTCGCTCCTGCAGCGATGGGTATCCCAACCAGGTTACAAATCAGTGCCAGGACCAGGTTGATGCATATCCTCTGGACAGTCATCTTGGAAAGGTGAATGCTAGCCACCATGTCCAGCAAATCATTTCTGATGAGGACGACATTGGCTGCCTCGATGGCCACATCAGTGCTGGTGCCAATGGCAATGCCCACGTCTGCCTGGGCCAAGGCCGGGGAAGCATCGACCCCATTCCCCACCATGGCAACTTTCTTCCCTTCGTTCTGGAGCTCCTGAACCTTGGCCACGTTGTGCAAAGGCAACACCTCTGCAAAGACTTTGTTGATGACAACTTGGGTGGCAATGGCTCTGGCTGTCTTCTGTTGTCCCCCGTGATCAGAACCATGTCCACACCCATGCTTTGCAGCGTGTGCACAGCCAGGGCGGCCTCCTGCTTGACAGCTTCTGTGATAGAGATCATCTTACAGAGCATACCTTGACAAATTGCAGAAGTACCCGCTCCCTTCGCCAGCCACCATCTTCTGCCCGGATA
>NW_012115379.1:0-804 GCF_000951035.1 Colobus angolensis palliatus
CTGCACATGTACCTCTAAACTTAAAAGTTAAAAAGAAACATAATTTGTATACTTTGGGAGGAAGCCTTTGAAAACATATGGCAGAAATTATATATCTTTTCCTGTGAACTTGGTACAGAAGTAAAGAAATTCTTAAGAATTTTGGTCTGTTTGTCTTTTTTGTCTTGACAATATGCATAATAAAGATGCTCTGCACAATATCGGTAATGATAGATATGTTATACAAATATAATTCAGAATTCTCTAATACAGGTACCTGGATGTGGTCCTCCTGATCATTTTAGCAAGCTTGTTTATCTTAAGTCAACAGTGATATCTTGGCAACTTTGCTTTAGCATTTCTCTCTCTCTCTCTCTCTTTTTTTTTTTTTTTTTGAGACGGAGTCTGTCACCCAGGCTGGAGTGCAGGGGTGCAATCTTGGCTCACTTTAACCTCCGCCTCCCAGTTCAAGCAATTTGCCTGCCTCGGCTTTCCGAGTAGCTGGGAATACAGGTGCATGCCACCACACTTGGCTAATTTTTGTATTTTTCATAGAGATGGGGTTTTGTCATGTTGGCCAGGCTGACCTCAGGTGATCTGCCCACATCAGCCTCCCAAAGTGCTGATATTACAGGCACGAACACCACACTGGTCGAGCATTTCTCTTATCAGACATTCCCTTTATGATCAAACTTAACTTTTTCTCAGTTGAAAGTTATTTAATTCCAGTTCCATATGGATATGTATACAAATTATACTCAAACTTTGATTAGAATGCAAAGATTTTATGTCCATGTATCCTTTTGACAACTTGTTTTCAACAAT
>NW_012115379.1:2435-3816 GCF_000951035.1 Colobus angolensis palliatus
GAGGTAGGCGGATCACGAGGTCAAGAGATCGAGACCATCCTGGCCAACAGGGTGAAACCCTATCTCTACTAAAAATACAAAAATTAGCCGGGTGTGATGGTGCATGCCTGTAGTCCCAGCTACTCGGGAGGCTGAGGCAGGAGAATCGCTTGAACCTGGGAGGCAAAGGTTGCAGTGAGCTGAGATTGCGCCACTGCACTCCAGCCTGGGCGACAGAGCGAGACTTTGTCTCAAACAAACAAACAAAATAATTAGCTGGGTGTGGTGGCAGGTGCCTGTAATCCCAGCTACTCGGGGGGGCTGAGGCAGGAGAATGGCTTGAACCCAGGAGGCAGAGGTTGCAGTGAGCCAAGATCACACCAGTGAACTCCAGGGTGAGTGACAGAGCAAGACTCCGTCTCAAAAAAGAAAAAAAAAGAAAAAGTAAAAGCTTGTAGTATTCTGTCTTGCTGCCTGCTATTTGATGTTTTACCTATGCATTTTCAATGTTAGCTTTGAGATCTGGTATCATTCATATTAGAGTGGTTTGGGACCTCCAGTGATTTCCTAGAAGAGTATGTTTCCTATTGGATTCTTTGGGAGATCCCACCTGGTAGATTTTTAGAGAACCTGATGGAAAAATATTCTCTTTAGTTCATCTCAGTACACATATTTAGGGAAAACAGCAAAGCAAGCAGGAGAACAAAGGGAAAAATTCACCAGTTCCTCAATATAACCATTATTCAAAGCGAATAACTCAGATTAGCATGTAATGTAATCATTAGGCTTTTACTATCCAGTATTTCTTCAAGTTACCATGTAATTACAATTATGGCATCAGCTTGAAGTTTGTCATGTATGATTGATCACTCTGTTTACTTTAGCTTACCTTCAGTTTTGTGGTTTAACTTTTTAATGCAGTAGAATTCTTTCTTTTCTTTTTTTTTTTTTTAGACAGAGTTTCGTTTCTTTTTGCCCAGGCCAGAGTGCAATGGTGTGATCTCAGGTCACTGCAGCCTCCGTCTCTTGGGTTCAAACGATTCTCCTGCCTCAGCCTCCCGAGTACCTGGTATTAATAGGCATGCACCACCATGCCCAGCTAATGTTGTGTTTTTAGTAGAATTGAGATTTCTCCATGTTGGTCAGGCTGATCTTGAACTGCGACCTTAGGTGATCCACTCCGCCTTGGCCTTCCAAGGTGCTGGGATTGCAGGCATGACCCACTGCCCTGGCCGAATTCTTTATTTTTCAATACAATTTTGTAAAGATGGACCTCATGTAAATCCATCACAGTTTTTCCAGTTCCGTTGAGATTTGTCACCATGTTTGGATAAAGGTATATCTTGAACCTCACTCAAATATACTACACATGTTCTGGATAATTCCATATTAGACACTCTAG
>NW_012115379.1:4241-4700 GCF_000951035.1 Colobus angolensis palliatus
TTTTTTTTTTTAGACAGAGTTTCGTTTCTTTTTGCCCAGGCCAGAGTGCAATGGTGTGATCTCAGATCTGCAGCCTCCGTCTCCTGGGTTCAAACGATTCTCCTGCCTCAGCCTCCCGAATACCTGGTATTAATAGGCATGCACCACCATGCCCAGCTAATGTTGTGTTTTTAGTAGAAATGAGATTTCTCCATGTTGGTCAGGCTGATCTTGAACTGCGACCTTAGGTGATCCGCTCCGCCTTGGCCTTCCAAGGTGCTGGGATTACAGGCATGACCCACTGCCCCGGCCGAATTCTTTATTTTTCAATACAATTTTGTAAAGATGGACCTCATGTAAATCCATCACAGTTTTTCCAGTTCTTTTGAGATTTGTCACCATGTTTGGATAAAGGTATATCTTGAACCTCACTCAAATATACTACACATGTTCTGGATAATTCCATATTAGACACTCTAG
>NW_012115380.1:0-1487 GCF_000951035.1 Colobus angolensis palliatus
CTCCCAAAGTGCTGGGATTACAGGCGTGAGCCACCGAGCCCGGCCAAGACTTCTCTCTTTTTAAACACATTTTGATCTGAGCCATCAGGGAGTTTGCAGATCTGGAGCCTGCAAAGGCACCCCCGTCCCCACCAACAGTTTTGGCTGCTTTTGTCAGATTGACCTGATGGACTGAGAGTGGATTCATCCCCCGGGGAATGGGTGGCTTCCATGCTGAGAGTGGACTCTTCTCTTTGGAAACGGGTACTCTCCATGCCGAGAGTGGAGTTTTCCTTTTGGGAATGGGTACCTTCCGTGCTGAGAGTTTCCTCTTCCCATGCTGAGAGTTTACTCTTCCCTTTGCAAATGGTATTTTTCCAAGTTCAGAGTGACTCTTCCCTTTGGGAATGGGTAGCTTCCATAGATTTTCCCTTCTGGGAGCCGGTGCCTGTTGCCAATTTGCTTTCTAGGCTGTTTTTTGGAAATCGTCTTTCTTCTGTTTCTTCCTACAGCCGTTACCATACATATCTTACTGCCGTTAATGGTTTGACCCCTCCTCCTCATGGGAATATCTTACCACTTTTGTTGTAGATGTCCACGAGATTTTGCTTTGCTGTATCAGTGGTTCTGTCTATTTTTGTAAGGGGATTGGGGGAGATTAAAACTTTTTAGCTGCTGCTGCTATTTATTTGCCTATGAGTAATTTTGGAGCAAATGTGACGCTGTGGACATTCTGAAGCATGTTGAACCCAAGGTGATGTTTTATATGTTTTCTTTATAATAATATTATCCTTTCCTTCTCCTTAAACCTTTCAGATAATAAACACAATACTGATGGAAAATACAATCAAAATCATTGCACAGGACCTGTAAAATCTCAAAGATCCCAGGAGAGAATGCTGTTTTGTCTATGTTTGTAACATTATGGAATAAATCATTCCAATCCCTTTCAAAATAAATACTGAGAATTACGAGCCTTTTTTTCCTATGATAAGCCTCTTAGAAAGTCAAGCTTAAAGAATGTATGAATAATAAACCAAGAAACACAAACTGGATGAATGAAAATGAAATCAATTTCTAGACTTTCAAGACCTGCCTATTGTTAGTCTGTTACTATATAATATGCAGCTGCCAACATCTTACATCACTTATTTTCTATTCAAAATGATTAATAACCCGTAATTTTTTATCACATGGTATGACAATCAACTTATATAATTGTTTCTGTGCTATTGTTGTTTTTGTCTGAAAAGGATTTGATTCTTTCCATGGAGTAACTACGTACAGTATGTAACATACAAAATCATTTCAGGGCCAGGCGCAGTGGCTCACACCTGTAATCCTAGAACTTTGGGAAGCCGAGGCAGGCAGATTGCCTGAACTCAGGAGTTCTAGACCAGGCTGGGCAACATGGTTAAACCCCATCTCTACTAAGATCCAAAAAATTAGCTGGGTATGGCGATGTGTGCCTGTAGTCCCAGCTACTCAGGAGGCTGAGGCAGGAGAAT
>NW_012115380.1:3618-5404 GCF_000951035.1 Colobus angolensis palliatus
TTGCTTAAAAAAAAAAAAAAAAAATCAGATAAAGTCAGAATCACAGTGCTGTGTTGAGCCAGATTTGCAGCCTGAGGCCAAAGGAAAAACAATCAGTCATAATTATCCTGTCATTATGTCAATTTTATTTAAAAATTTCATATTTGTCTATTGTGGGTCTTTCTGCATTAATTTTGATTTATTAAAATATTGTATGAAGGCCAGGCACTGTGGCTCATGCCTGTAATCCCAGCACTTTGAGAGGCCAATGCAGAGGACTACTTGAGCCCAGGAGTTTGGGACCAGCCTGGCCAATATAATAAGACCCTTATTTCTACAAAAAAATTTAAAAATTATCCAGTCATGATGGTGCACGCCTACAGTCCCAGCTACTTGGGAGGCTGAGGCAGGAGGACAAGGCTGCAGTGAGCCATGTTCGTGCCACTCAACTCCAGCCTGGGGAATGGAGTGAGACTGTTTCAAAAATATATAAATCATGTAGGAAAATATCATTTGTCTGAATCACCAAGTGTTCTGGAACACCCCTAACTTTTTATTTTTTTAATTTTAATTTTTATTTTAAGTTCCGTTAGTTTCCTCCGTGCATTCACCTTCTTATAATCTGTTATTCCTAAAAGCCTAAAGTCCCTTTCCTTTGTCTTGTCATTTCTCTGCAGAATGATTACTTTTTTATTATGATGCTATATAAGCCCGGGTTCTAATCACCCCTTTGAGTCCCTCATCACTAACTTCTCCTGTGTGTATGCAGGATGCACGTGTTAATAAACCTTTTGTTGTTGTTGTTTTGAGACAGTATCTCACTCTGTTGCCCAGGCTGGAGTGCAGTGTTGTGATCTCAGCTCACTGCAACTTTTGCCTCCCGCGTTCAAGCAATTCTCGTGCCTCAGCCTCTTAGGAGGTTGAGGTAACTCTTAGGAAATTCCAGGTAACTGGAATTTCAGGCATGCACCACCATCCCCGGCTACTTTTTGTATTTTCACTAGAGACAGGGTTTCACCATGTTGGCCAGGCTGGTCTTGCACTGCTGACTTGATCCACCCGCCTCAGCCTCCCATGGTGTTGGGATTACAGGCATAAGCCACTGCACCAGGCCTTTCTCTTGCTCATCTGCCTTTTAGCAGTCTAATGTGCAGGGATTCAGCTAATGAACCAAAGGTGAGTAGAGGAAAATGGAATTCCCCAACACTCTGTCCACATTGTACTATCTCCTGAGTTCCCAACAGAAAACACAAAGTTTTCATACCCATCGTTTAATTATACAAAACAAGCAAGCACTGTTGCCTAAATTCTTCTATGACTTGCCCAATGACTGTTATTTTCTAAACCAAAAAAGTTCACCTAGGTGTTTTTCCAATGAGTATCCAATTTTCTACAAAAATATGTAAGTAGATGCCTCCACTCTCTTAGAATGCAAAGCTTAGCTATTGTTCTGTCCTAAATAACTATGAATTTTCTATTTTTATATCTGGATCTTATATTTATCAACAGTTTACTGCTTGCAAGGAACTATGCTAGACACTTTTCAGATATTTGTATACATTTTCTGTTCTTGCAACTATGCAAGAGGGAGGATATTATTGCCTCCATTTTATAGATGAGAAAATTGGGGCTTAAAGTATTTTGGATGTGAGGGGGATCTGGCGGTGGCGCCTGTCACCCCATTGGTCGCCAGGGCTGATTTGGACCCCACTGATCGCCAGGGTTGATTTGGACCCCATTGATCGCCAGGGTTGATTTGGACCCCATTGATCGCCAGGGCTGATTTGGACCCCATTGATCGCCAGGG
>NW_012115380.1:10486-10851 GCF_000951035.1 Colobus angolensis palliatus
GGTGATTCTAGGCCAAAATATTTGTTCTTTGCAACTTTGCAATTTGGCATTTAATCACGAGGTCTTCACTCCACCTTTTTCACTTTTCACACCTGGGCCCCAATTTTCCACACTGCTTCATGTAGATGTGCTTCTTTTATGATGGTGGCAGTGGTTAGAAAGAGGTGAGAAGGTGGAATGGAAAAGTCTTAGCTGGCAAGTTCCCAAAAATACTTTTTCAAACTCTCTGGCCAATTTGGAGAAGTGATCATCATTCATGGGTGGCAGACACGGCCATTCATCCTCTTTGATGCATTTCAGTTTCAGCACAGCTGTCAGGCCAAGGAAGTTATAAATCTTCCTACATGTTAACATTCACATTTAAT
>NW_012115381.1:0-425 GCF_000951035.1 Colobus angolensis palliatus
ACTCGCCCGGCTAGCTTTTTTTGTATTTTTTAGTAGAGACGGGGTTTCATCGTGTTAGCCAGGATGGTCTCGAACTCCTGACCTTGTGATCCGCCTGTCTCAGCCTCCCAAAGTGCTGGGATTACAGGCTTGAACCACCGCGCCCGGCTAGAATTATTTTTTTGAGACAGGATCTGGCTCTGTTGCCCAGGCTACAGTGCAGTGACACAATCTTGACTCACTGCAACCTCCGCCTCCTGGGCTCAAGTGATCCTCCTGCCTCAGCCTCCTGAGTAGCTGGGACCACAGGTGCATACCACCATACTCAGCTAATTTTTCTTTTTCTTTTCCTTTTTTTTTTTAGAGACAGGGTTTCACCTTGTTGCCCAGGTGGGTCTTGAACTCCTGAGCTCAAGCAATCTGCCTGCCTTGGCCTCCCAAAGTGC
>NW_012115381.1:1106-1527 GCF_000951035.1 Colobus angolensis palliatus
ACAGACTGAAAAGTTTTTTTTTTTTTTTTTTTTTTTTTTTTTGAGACAGAGTTTCACCTTGTTGCCCAGGTGGGTCTTGAACTCCTGAGCTCAAGCAATCTGCCTGCCTTGGCCTCCCAAAGTGCTGGGATTATAGGCATGAGCCACTATGCCTGGCATACCCCTATAATTTTTAATGGCCTTCCTTATTCTCCATTCTTAGATTGTTCCCTAGGCACTACAGTCTTGACCTATCTCTAGATGCTGGAACCAATTCTGAAAGTGGAAGTTTATTTCAGCTCTGGTTACTTCCTACAAGTTAAGCTTGTTCTATTCTAACCTTTTTTAAAACAATTTTTTAGAGATGGGGTCTCATTTGGGAGGCCGAGACGGGCGGATCACGAGGTCAGGAGATCGAGACCATCCTGGCTAACACAGTGAA
>NW_012115381.1:6607-7472 GCF_000951035.1 Colobus angolensis palliatus
CAGGATGGTCTCGATCTCCTGACCTCGTGATCCGCCCGTCTCAGCCTCCCAAAGTGCTGGGATTACAGGCTTGAGCCACCGCGCCCGGCCCAGACTGAAAAGTTTTAACAGCGTTGTCCCAGAATTTCCTTCCTGTCTGGAGAACAGTACACCTAGAAGAATAATTAATGGAGCTCTGTGCCACTGCTAAACCTGCACTTCTGGAATCTTGTCACGTTGCACAGCCCCCTGCCACTGGATAACGCATATGGTACAATACTTAACCACAAAACAACAAAGAAACTGCTCCCCAGATGACACCAGCTGTTCCAGGAGCTTTTTTAGTACCGCATGGATGATGCTTTACCTTCAGGCAACCAAGTATTCAAAATTTGGCATTATACATTCTCCTGGAAAAAGAATTCCACTATTGGCTGGGAGCAGTGGCTCATGCCTGTAATCTTAGCACTTTGGGAGGCTGAGGTGGGCAGATCAGTTGAGGTCAGGAGTTCAAGACCAGCCTGGCCAACATGGTGAAACCCTGTCTCTACTAAAAATACAAAAAATTAGCCAGGTGTGGGGGCAGGCACCTGTAATCCCAACTACTCGGGAGGCTGAGGCAGGATAATCTCTTGAGCCTGGGAGGTGGAGGTTGCAGTGAGCCGAGATCATGCCACTGCATTCCAGCCTGGACAACAGAGCAAGACTCTGTCTCTACTAAAAATACAAAAAATTAGCCAGGTGTGGGGGCAGGCACCTGTAATCCCAACTACTCGGGAGGCTGAGGAAGGATAATCTCTTGAGCCTGGGAGGTGGAGGTTGCAGTGAGCCGAGATCATGCCACTGCATTCCAGCCTGGACAACAGAGCAAGACTCTGTCTAAAAA
>NW_012115382.1:0-1122 GCF_000951035.1 Colobus angolensis palliatus
ATCGAGATCATCCTGGCTAACACGGTGAAACCCCGTCTCTACTAAAAATACAAAAAAAAATTAGCCGGGCGAGGTGGCGGGCGCCTGTGGTCCCAGCTACACGGGAGGCTGAGGCAGGAGAATGGCGTGAACCCGGGAGGCGGAGCCTGCAGTGAGCTGAGATCCGGCCACTGCACTACAGCCCGGGCAACACAGCAAGACTCCGTCTCACAAAAAAAAAAAAAAAAAACCTGGGTGCCTCCCCCGACTGCACCCATCCTACCTTCCCAGCATGGAAGCCAGAGTGGCGATGAAGGGAGCTTGGGAGGGTCACTGTCAGCTGGGCCAGTGGCTCTGTGAGGAAAACCTGTCCTGTGGCCATGCAGGTGCCACCAGCAGCAGCTCATCAGGAGGACTCGGAGAGGGGGGATGGCAGAGAGAGGGCTTTGGGCACAGCCTGCTGTTTTGTTTTTTCTGTTCCCTAAAGTTTGCTTCATTTTATTGAAGTTTCCAGGGTTTTGTTGTTGTTTGCCAAAATAGAAAGGGCAGATGGCAGGCGGAGAGGGTGAGTCCCAGCCCCTCCTCAGCACCAGCGCTTCACCTATGCAGCCCACAGCAGGGCTGCCGTGGTGTCGTGGCACTTGTGAAGAGAAGCATAAGACCCTCATTCAGTACGTTTGGTTTTCTTTTCAGGATTTCAGAGCCGTTGGGGAGGAGATCCCATTGGTGGGTACTGGACATGCGGAGGTCGAAGCACCATCTGGCCATGGCCCTCTCCAGCCTCCCCCAAAATTGACCCACATGCTGGGTGTTGAAAGAAGGTCCTTCTAGCCCTTGCAAATAACAGCTTTGGAATCAACAGCATTGAGGAGCTACCTTGTCCTCCCGAGGGTGCAGGGCTCCACAGAGCCATGGGCCAGGCAGGGGCTACCTCAGCCCTGTCTCCTTGGTCACCAAAGCAGGGGTTTGTTGAAAGAGAGAGCCATGTTTGCCCTTTTCCTAAAATGCTGTTGTAAATAAACAAACAGGTCCCCCACCAAGCAAGGAAGCAAAGGAAGGAAGGAAGGAAGGAAGGAAGGAAGGAAGGAAGGAAGGAGGGAAGGAGAAGGAAGGAGGGAGAAGGAATGAAAAAAGGAGAGGGAG
>NW_012115382.1:5205-6804 GCF_000951035.1 Colobus angolensis palliatus
CTCATGCCTATAATCCCAGCACTTTGGGAGGCCGAGACAGGTGGATCACTTGAGGTCAGGAGTTCAAGACCAGCCTGGCCAACATGGTGAAACCCTGTCTCTACCAAATTTACAAAAATTAGCCAGGCATGGTGGCACATGCTTGTAATCCCAGCTACTTGGGAGGCTGAGGCAGGAGGATCACTTGAACCTGGGAGGTGGAGCTGCAGTGAGCCAAGATCATGCCACTGCACTCCAGCCTGGGCGACAGAACCACATCTCAGGAAAAAAAAAAAAAAGAAAGGAGGGGGGTGTTTGAAAATCAGAGGTGGACCATGATATTGTGAAATAGATATTTGAAATAGATAATGAAGCCTCCATAAAAACCCAAAAAGACAGGGTTCCAAGAGCTTCCCAGTAGCTGAACACATGGATGTTCCTGGAGGACGCTGTGCCCATTCCCCCATACCTCATTTCCTGGCGCACAATTCCTAAAATCCTTGGTATCTCCAAAGTGATGCCTTTGTATGCTAATTATTTCGTATTTGTTTATTTTTTAGAGATGGAATCTCACTGGGTTGCCCAGGCTGGACTTGAATTTCTAGGCTCAAGCAATCTTCCCACCTCAGCCTCTTGAACAGGTTGGGCTATAGGTGTATGCCACCATGCTTTGTATACTAATGATTGACTGATGGCTAGCAGTCCCTAGGTAGCTTGAGGATAGGGCTGGTCACTGAGAAGACCAAGGCAGGGTTAAAGGGTTGGGACTTTCAGCTCCATCCACCGAAGGGGAGAAGGACTAAAAGTTAAGTTGATCACCAATGGCCAATGGCTTAATCAATCATTCTTATGTAATGAAGCCTCCATTAAAAAAAAAAAAACAAAGACAGGATTCTGAGAGCTTCCCGATAGCTGAACACATGGATGTTCCTGGAGGACGCTGTGCCCATTCCCCCATACCTCACCCAACACAACTGTTCATGCAGCCTTCGTAATTTCCTGTATAGTAAACTGCTGTGTTTCCCTGTGCTTTAGGAGCTTCTCTAGCAAATTAACTGAACCCAAAGAAGGGGTTGTGGGAATCCCAACTTGCAACCAGTCGGAAGTTCCAGAAGCCCTGATTTGTGTCTTCAGCGTCAGTGTTGAGGAGTCCCTCAACCTGTAGGACCGATGCTCTCTCCAGGTAGACAGTGTCAGAATTGAATTGGAGTCTGGGCACAGTGGCCCATGCCTGTAATACCAGCACTTTGGGAGGCTGAGGCAGGCAGATCCCTTGAGCCTAGGAATTTCAGACTAGCCTGGCCAACATGGCAAAACCCCATCTTTACAAAAAATACAAAAATTAGCCAGGCATGATGGTGCACCCCTATAGTCCCAGCTACTCGGGAGGCTGAGGCAGGAGGATCGCTTGAACCCAGGAGGTCGAGACTGCAGTGAGCCGTGATTGAGCCCACCTTGGTGACACAGTGAGACCCTGTCTGAAGAAAAGAAAAAAGTGCTCACTTCATCATATACTAAAATCAGAACAATACAGAGAAGATTAGCATGGCCCCTGTGCAAGGATGACATGCAAATTCATGCAGCGTTCCATATTTTTATTTTAATAATTAAAAAAAAAAC
>NW_012115382.1:9869-10640 GCF_000951035.1 Colobus angolensis palliatus
GGGTTTAAACCCTGACTTTGCCACGACCTGGCTAGGCAGCCTTGGGAATATTACTTAATGTCTCTGAGCTTCAGTTCCTTACCTATAACATGTGGTTGATAACAACGGTACCTACTTCATAGTATGATTATAGGTACAAGTGGACTGCATGCCATAAAGTGCTAAGTACTCAATACTTGAGAGGAGTTTCTTGTTTTTCTTTTTAATTTAAAGAAATGGAATTGAGCTGACAAAGGTCACGTTAGAGGTGAGTCTGAGGGCATACGCATTTTCCAGTTTTGTGGTATAAAGGAAAGAGCATAGGTTCTGAATTTTGACAGTCTTGAATGTATACCCATGTTGCACAATTTGCTGTGTGACCTTTATCCCTTGTGATATTGTAAAATATATTTTTTCATCCCCCAGTTGCTGGCTTACAACTCCTAAAATCCTTGGAATCTTCAAAGTGATAAATATCTTTTGAGTGTTAACTGTCTAATAAGTTGAGTGATGGCTGGCATTTCCTCTGGGGAGGGGAGAGGGGCTGAAGGTTAAGCTGATTACCAATGGGCAATGATTTAATCAATCGTGCCTATGTAATGAAGCCTCCATAAAAACACAAAAGGACAGGGTTTGACGAGCTTCCAGATAGCGGAATACAAGGAGGTTCCCAGTGGGTGGTGCTTCTGGAGAGGAATGGAAACTCCATGCCCTTTCTCCCATACCTTGCCCTGTGCATCTCTTCATCTGGAGCATTTGTAATATCCATAAGGAATCAGTAAATGTGGCTGG
>NW_012115383.1:0-327 GCF_000951035.1 Colobus angolensis palliatus
TCATTTCACCCATGGCCCCTCCCAAATCTCATGTCCTCACATTTCAAAACCAATCATGCCTTCCAACAGTCCTCCAAAATTTTAACTCATTTCAGGATTAAATCAAAAGTGTGTAGTCCAAAGTCTCATCAGAGACAAGGCAAGTTCCTTCTGCCTATGAGCCTATAAAATCAAAAGCAAGTTAACTGCTTCCTAAATACAGTGGGGGTACAGGCAATGGGTAAATACACACATTCTAAATGAGATAAATTGTCCAAAATGAAGAGGCCACAGGCCCCATGAAAGTACAGAATCCACCAAGATGGTCAGATCTTAAATCTGCAAAAT
>NW_012115383.1:3452-4820 GCF_000951035.1 Colobus angolensis palliatus
AGAGAGAGAGAGAGAGAAAATGGAATTTCAGAATCAAAGAAAATTTTTAAACAGGACCAAGAGAGGCAGATATGGGTATTTATAAGGAATAGGTTGTGAAGGCTATTTTGTGAAACATTATGGACATGAACAATACTGGGAGGAATTCTCAGGACTTAGAATAAAAATAAACTAAAGTTTCAAAATTTGAACCCATAAACTTTTAAGAGTGCACTTAAAAAACCTAAATACATTATAATGAGCTAGAGGAAAACTATAAAGTACTTCCAAAAACTCTGTAACTTCCACAGTGTTGTAGAGATTATTTATATAATGTTTGAAAGTCTAAGAAAAGGACTGTTTTTCAGTTCAGACCTAGATCAAATACCATTTTTTTAAAAAAAATTGCTAAATTGATTAAGCTACAAGTAGCTTCTCATATTTGAGCTAAAAATAATTTTAAGGAAAGAATATAAAGTAGATAAATAAAATTTTAAAATAATCTGCTGAGGAACACTTTCAAATTATAAACTCTGTTTGGGTAGAAGTAGGTGTAAAAGCTGTGTTAGGCTGAATAATGACTCCCTAAAACATCCATACTAATTATTGGAACCTGTGAATGTTATTCTATATGGCAAATAGAGACATGACAAATGTGATTAAATTAGGAGTGCTGAGATAGGATGATCATTCTAGATTAGCTAGGTGGATTCTAATGGTAATCACAAGCATCCTTATAAGAGTGAGGCAAAGGAAAATTTTACTACAAAATGTAGAATGCAAGGTAAGGAATGATACAGAGAAAAATTTGAAGATGCCACTTGGTTGCCATTTTAGATAGAGGATGGGCCATGAGCCTAGGAATGCCATTTAAAGGCTGGAACAGGAAGGATGTGGCTTCTCTCTTAAAGCCTCTAGAGGGAACTCAGCCCTGCTGACACTTTAGTTTCAACTCAGGGAAATTAGGATCCAGAACTGTAAGATTCTATAGTTGTGTTATTTTCAGCCATTAAATTTGTGGTAATTTGTTATAGCAGCAATGGGAGACTAATACAAAATATTTGATTATAACTGACTCTTTGGAGTAAAGGCCAATATGTCCCTAACTTCAAGAAATAGTGCTTTCAGAGGGCCACACTATCTGATGTCTAATTTAGGGGCTTCTCTTCTTTACACTTTGCTTTTGTGATCTCAGCAGCTAAAAGTCTCAATAGTGTTTAAGCAGTGAAATTTGCTCTATAAATATACTCCACATAATGACCAAGTTCTGGAGACAGTACATAGAAGGGTTAGGTCAGAGTTAATGTTATCGTTAACAATTAGCAATCAATTGCTCAGTATTTTTTAAGCATATGCCATGGGTCCAGTACAGGTATAGGTAACCACAAA
>NW_012115383.1:9974-10184 GCF_000951035.1 Colobus angolensis palliatus
CTAGTTCAACCATTGTGGAAGACAGTGTGGCAATTCCTTAAGGATCTAGGCAATTCCTCATGGGATTGTCCCAGTAATCCCATTACTGGGCATATACCCAAAGGAGTATAAATCATGCTACTATAAAGACACATGCACACGTGTGTTTATTGTGGTCCTATTCACAATAGCAAAGACTTGGAACCAACCCAAATGTCCATCTGTGACAGA
>NW_012115384.1:0-710 GCF_000951035.1 Colobus angolensis palliatus
TTCACCACATTGGCCAGGCTGGTCTCAAACTCCTGACCTCGTGATCCACCTGCCTTGGCCTCCCAAAGTGCTGGGATTAAGGTATGACCCAACACACCCGGCTAGCCTTGACTTTTATGCGTTCATTCATTAGAATTTTTGAGGAATTTTAGTGACATGGGGGAAAGAATATAAATGGAATATAGTGCAAATTGTAGCAAAAAATAAATGCAGAAGAAAAAGACTGGCAATGCACACCAGCACACGAACAGAGCTAATCACCAGTTCACGCAACTACCGTGTGTTTTTATTAAATATTCTTCTGTGGTTTTCAAGTTTTCATCAATGAACTTGTATTGATTTTATGATAATAGCAGAATTCCTATGTTTGAGACAGAACGGACCCATGACAGCCTGAGGTCTGAACTTGCCAGAGCCTGTGAGTATCTGCAAACTGCAGCACGCCCATCTGTGCTTGCTGAAGCCTGACTTCCACAGCTAGAAAAGTCCTGACACCGAGGGCTGGGCGCAGTAGCTCACGCCTGTAATCCCAGCACTTTGGGAGGCCGAGGCGGGCGGATCATGTGGATCAGCCTGGCCAACATGGTGAAACCCCATCTCTACTAAAAACACAAAAATTTGCCAGGTGTGGTGGTAGACACCTGTAATCCCAGCTACTCAGAAGGCTGAGGCAGGAGAATCGCTTGAACCCGGCAGGCGGAGGTTGCAGT
>NW_012115384.1:2490-3241 GCF_000951035.1 Colobus angolensis palliatus
TGGGACTACAGGTGCCCACCACCACGCCTGGCTAATTTTTTGTATTTTTAGTAGAGATGGGGTTTCACCGTGTTAGCCAGGATAGTCTCGATCTCCTGACCTTGTGATCCGCCCGCCTCGGCTTCCCAAAGTGCTGGGATTACAGACGAGAGCCACCGCGCCTGGCCTATATGTGGATTTCTGATGGCACAAGGGGTCAGTGCCCGTAACCCTCATGCTGTTCAAGGGTCCATTACAGATCCAAAGGAAATAAAATCAGTATGTTAAAAAGATACCTGGAGCATTATTCAAAACAGCCAAGAGATGGAATCAACCTGAGTGTCCATCCACAGATGAATGGATAAAGAAAATGTGGCAGATATACACAACGGAATATTAGCCTTAACAACGAAGAAAATCCTGTCATTTGCAACAACATAGATAAACCTGGAGGACCTTATGTTAAGTGAAATAAGTCAGGCACAGAAAGACAAATTCCACGTGATCTCACTTAAGTAGAATCTTCAAAAGTTAAACGCAAAGAAACCAAGAGCAGAATGGTGGTTACCAGGGGCTAGGGAGGTGGGGACACTGGGGAGGTATTGGTTAAAGGATACCAAATTTCAGTTAGAAGGAATAAGCTCAAGAGATCTATTGGATACCATGGTGACTAAAGCTAATAACAATACATGATATACCTGAAAATTGCTAAAAGAGTAGATTTTAAATTTCTAACCACACAAAATGGTAAGTATATGACATCATCCACATG
>NW_012115384.1:8601-8930 GCF_000951035.1 Colobus angolensis palliatus
CCTGGAGAAGTCTCAAAATCACAGTGATCTACATAGAGAAAGCTTGTTGCAAAACTGTACATAAAAAATGATAAAAATGTTAAACACACAAATACCCCAGCTGTCACAGGGATATGTGAGAGGTGGGGTGGTGGGGCCGGCAACACTCTCCTCCATCTGGGGCCACACAGGCGTCCCCCCCTTGCTGTCTGCTAAATGGTACCCACACACTTAACTTGATAATGAAATGCAGACAGAGGCTGGGCGCGGTGGCTCAAGCCTGTAATCCCAGCACTTTGGGAGGCCGAGACGGGCGGATCACGAGGTCAGAAGATCGAGACCATCCTGGC
>NW_012115385.1:0-430 GCF_000951035.1 Colobus angolensis palliatus
TGGTCTCCAGGTTTCCCCTGTGTTCAAGAGTAAAAAATTCTTAAATAAGAATAGGAGCCCTCAGAATTGCTGGGATTACAGTTGTGTGCCACCACGCCGGGCTAATTTTTTGTATTTTTAGTAGAGATGGGGTTTCACTATGTTGGCCAGCCTGGCCTTGAACTCCTGACCTCAGGTGATTCACCCGCCTCAGCCTCCCAAAGTGCTGGGATTATAGGCGTGAATTTGTAATCTGCGCCTGGCTCAACTGTGCCCGGCTCAAACTTTTTTTATTAAATTTTTTTTTTTAAGATTTGGGACCTTGCTGTGTCTTGCAGGCTGGAATGTAGTGGTGTGATTATATCTCACTATAGCCTCCGACCCTCCGACTCCTGAGCTCAATCGATCCTCCCACCTCAGCCTCCTGCGTAGCTAGGACCACAGGCGTGTA
>NW_012115385.1:6095-7719 GCF_000951035.1 Colobus angolensis palliatus
TACAGGTGCCTGCCACCACGCCCTGCTAATTTTTTGTATTTTTAGTAGAGATGGGGTTTCACCATGTTAGCCAGGATGGTCTCATGATCTGCCCGCCTTGGCCTCCCAAAGTGCTGGGAGCGTCTTCCTCTATAGCCCAGGCTGGTCTCAAACTCCTGAGCTCAAGTGATCCTCCCACCTCGGCCTCCCAAAGTACTGGGATTACAGGCATAAGCCACCACACCAGGCCTGTTCTACTTTTTTTTTTAAAGACAGGGTCTTGCTCTGTTGCCCAGGCTGGAATGCAGTTTTATGATCACAGCTCATTTCAGCTTTGACCTTCCAGGCTCAAGTGATCCTCCTACCTCAGCCTCCTAAGTAGCTGGGACTATAGGCCCATGCTCCTATGCCCAGCTATTTTTTTTTCTTAATTTTTTTTTTTTGTAGTGACACAGTCTCTGCATGTTGTTCAGGCTGGTTTTGAACTCCTGGGCTGAACGGATCCTCCCATCTATGTCTCCCAAAGTGCTGGGATTACAGGTGTGAACCACCGCACCCTGCCCTGTTCTCCTTTTTAAATAGCAACAGTCCCCTCCCAACAGGCTATAGAACTCACTGCTTTATGATGTTTATTGTTTCCTGCCTGTCTTTGAATTGTTCACTGCTGTGTGCTCAGAGCCTAGCACAGGGTCTGGTGCATGAGCACAGCAGGTACTCAATAAACACTGGTGGAATGGTGGAAGAGGCTGGTTCAGTCCCGACTCTGCTGCCTGGTAACTATCTGACCTTGGGTGAGCATTGCCAGGTCTCACCCGCTGGTGACAATGGCTCTGTTATGCCCCACCCAAAGGCTGCTGGTGCGGGTTATGTAAGAGCAGGAGAAAAAGCATTTTGATGGCCACTCCCTGAGTCCCAGTTCCCAGCTCCCACCTTTCTCTCCCTTTCTCCATCGCCCCACCCACCCTCTTGCCTCTTTGAAGGAGCTTGGCCCAGGAAGGAGGGCCCAGGCTGGCCCTGGATCAGGGTTGGTCCTGGGTTCTAGGCTCAGAGTGGCAGTATGGGGACAGAAAGGCAGAGAGCAGTGACTCAGTTTTGTCTTAGAGAAAGGTCAATGTTCTTAGGCATGTTGGATTCTGCCCCCATCTGCTCTTTTTGAGGTCAACCTTATTGAGGTATAATTTACATAAATTGAGGTATAATTTACATACAATAGGCCAGGCAAGGTAGCTCACACCTGTAATCCTAGCACTTTGGGAGGCCAAGGCAGCTAATTTGAGGCCAGGAGTTCAAGACCAGCCTGGCTAACATGGTGAAACTCCATCTCCACTAAAAATACAAATAGTAACCAGGTGTGGTTGTGCACACCTGTAATCCCAGCTACTCAGGTGGCTGATGAGAATCACTTGAATCCAGCAGGTAGAGGTTGCGGTGAACCAAGAACGGCACCACTGCACTCCAGCCTGGGCAACAGAGCAAGGCTGGCTCAAAAAAAAATTTTTCGGCCAGGCATGGTGGCTCATGTCTGTAATCCCAGCATTTTGGGAGGCCAAGGCAGGCGGATCACGAGGTCAGGAGATTGAGACCATCCTGGCTAACATGGTGAAAACCTGTCTCTACTAAAAATACAAAAAAATTAGCTGGGCGT
>NW_012115385.1:14795-15659 GCF_000951035.1 Colobus angolensis palliatus
TCCTGCCTTGGCCCCGCAAAGTGCTGGGATTACAGGCATGAGCCACTGCACCTGGCCTAATTTTTTTTTTTTGTAGAGACAGGGTGTCAACATATTACCCGGGGTGTCCTCCACCTCCTGGGATCATGCAATTCTCCAGCCTTGGTCTTCCAAAGCGCTGGGATTACAGGCATGAGCCACCACACCTGGCTAATGTAGACAGGTCTTTACATGCCACTGTTGTTCATAGCAAATATTTTGTAACATGTAGGGCTGATACACAAAATATTTACTCCTTGGCAAAGTCATCAGTCCATCCAACATCCGGGATATGGGTCCCCCTTACCTCCCACTATACCCAGTTTAACCCCTGGACTGCTGGGCCAGAGGGCAGCCCAGGGGATCCCCAGGGAGAGCTAGGAGGATACTAATAGTCAGGGGGTTCATGGCAGTGACCGTTTATGAATGGCTAAATAATCCATAATTTAGTGTTTTGGTGTTTTAACCACTGGCATGACCATCCCAGGGCGTGTGCTGGCTTGAATGTCAGTTCTGGGAAAGTTCTCTCTGTTCTCCTGAAATGAAGTTCATAGATAGTATAACATGCTGGCACATGATTTAACATGATTTAAGAAAATCCTACTTTGGGAGGCCAAGGTGGGCAGATTGCTTGAGCCCAGGAGTTTGAGACTAGCTTGAGCAACATGGTGAAACCCCATCTCTACCTAAAAAATACATATATATTTTAGGTACAGATGGGGTTTTACCATGTTGGCCAGGCTGGTCTCGAACTCCTGACCTCAAGTAATCCACCTGCTTCGGCCTCCCAAACTGCTGGCATTACAGGCATGAGCCACCACACCTAGCTAATTTTTGTATTTTTTT
>NW_012115386.1:0-3738 GCF_000951035.1 Colobus angolensis palliatus
AAAAAAAAAAAAAAAAAAGAAGCCTCTTTCCCCAAATAATCAAGTTTGAAGAGTGTAACACCAGCCTGGGCAACATAGTGAGACCTGGTCTCTACTGAAAAACGAAAATCTGCCAGGCATGGTGGTGCAAGCCTGTAGACCAAGCTACTTGGGAAGCTGAAGCAGGAAAATTGCTTGAACCTGGGAGATGGAGGCTGCAGTCAGACGTGATTGTACCAGTGCATGCCAGCCTGGGTGACACAGTGAGACCCTGTCTCAAAAATAAAACAAAAAAAGTGTAGCACCACCTTCTGCTGGTATTTGTACTATTTTTGGAGGAGTAAAGTCACAGTACCCCCATCAAAGAAGTGATCTCTAAAGCACCTGGTGGCCATGGATCATGCTTTTCGGAGTTTGAACACGTTTTCTCCAAAGATCATCATGTGTCTGTTGATCAGGATGTCAACAGCAACCAAGAGTCTTGTAACATTAATTTTAAGAGAAGAATTACCTTTTTTGCAGTATCCTAAAGAATTCTCTTTATCTTTATTATAATACAAGATTTTCATTACGAGGGAAGAAATTCAGCCCTCAAACTACTGAACTATTAAACAATCCACTAAACCATGATGTTAATGCAAAATTGAAAATATTCGAAATAACTGTATACTCTAAAAAAAGTACAACACTAAAATGTCATTTTGGCCAGGCACGGTGGCTCACGCCTATAATGCCAGCACCTTGGGAGGCCAAGGCAGGCCGATCACTTGAGGCCATGAGTTTGAGACCAGCCTGGCCAACATGGTGAAACCCCATTTCTACTAAAAAAATAAAAATTAGCCAGGAAGGCCAGGCGCGGTGGCTCATGCCTGTAGTTCCAGCACTTTGGGAGACCGAGGCGGATGGATCATGAGGTCAGGAAATCGAGACCATTCTGGCTAACACGGTGAAACCCCATCTCTACTAAAATACAAAAATCAGCTGGGCGTGGTGGCAGGTGCCTGTATTCCCAGCTACTCGGGAGGCTGAGGCAGGAGAATGGTGTGAACCTGGGGGGCGGAGCTTGCAGTGAGCTGAGATTGCGCCACTGCACTCCAGTCTGGGCAACAGAGCGAGACTCCTCTCAAAAAAAAAAAAAAAAAAAAGAAGCCTCTTTCCCCAAATAATCAAGTTTGAAGAGTGTAACACCAGCCTGGGCAACATAGTGAGACCTGGTCTCTACTGAAAAACGAAAATCTGCCAGGCATGGTGGTGCAAGCCTGTAGACCAAGCTACTTGGGAAGCTGAAGCAGGAAAATTGCTTGAACCTGGGAGATGGAGGCTGCAGTCAGACGTGATTGTACCAGTGCATGCCAGCCTGGGTGACACAGTGAGACCCTGTCTCAAAAATAAAACAAAAAAAGTGTAGCACCACCTTCTGCTGGTATTTGTACTATTTTTGGAGGAGTAAAGTCACAGTACCCCCATCAAAGAAGTGATCTCTAAAGCACCTGGTGGCCATGGATCATGCTTTTCGGAGTTTGAACACGTTTTCTCCAAAGATCATCATGTGTCTGTTGATCAGGATGTCAACAGCAACCAAGAGTCTTGTAACATTAATTTTAAGAGAAGAATTACCTTTTTTGCAGTATCCTAAAGAATTCTCTTTATCTTTATTATAATACAAGATTTTCATTACGAGGGAAGAAATTCAGCCCTCAAACTACTGAACTATTAAACAATCCACTAAACCATGATGTTAATGCAAAATTGAAAATATTCGAAATAACTGTATACTCTAAAAAAAGTACAACACTAAAATGTCATTTTGGCCAGGCACGGTGGCTCACGCCTATAATGCCAGCACCTTGGGAGGCCAAGGCAGGCCGATCACTTGAGGCCATGAGTTTGAGACCAGCCTGGCCAACATGGTGAAACCCCATTTCTACTAAAAAAATAAAAATTAGCCAGGAAGGCCAGGCGCGGTGGCTCATGCCTGTAGTTCCAGCACTTTGGGAGACCGAGGCGGATGGATCATGAGGTCAGGAAATCGAGACCATTCTGGCTAACACGGTGAAACCCCATCTCTACTAAAATACAAAAATCAGCTGGGCGTGGTGGCAGGTGCCTGTATTCCCAGCTACTCGGGAGGCTGAGGCAGGAGAATGGTGTGAACCTGGGGGGCGGAGCTTGCAGTGAGCTGAGATTGCGCCACTGCACTCCAGTCTGGGCGACAGAGTGAGACTCTGTCTCAAAAAAAAAAAAAAAAAAAATTAGCCAGGTGTGGTGGCAGGCACCTGTAATCCCAGCTACTTGGGAGGCTGAGGCATGAGAATGCGTGAACCCAGGAGGCGGAGCTTGCAGTGAGCTGAGATCCAGCCACTGCGCTCCAGCCTGGGCGACAGAGCCAGACTCTGTCTCAAAAAAAAAAAAAAAAAAAAGAATAAAACAAATGAGATTTTTTTAACAGCAAAGTATGCCGATGACACAGCAAAAGCAGCTTTGCTAGTGCTATTACTAGAGGAAGTACAAGTGGCCCCAGAAAGAAAACGTGCATGTGCAACCAAAACTGATGGTTTCTGCTGAACAAAAGTCTATAAATCCCACTGTTTCTCTAGTAAGTACTTCTTTCTTAGGAAAGTTTTGGGCCTTCGATTTTTGTATTCAAATGCTGGAGGAGTGCTCACCGCTCTCTGGATTGCCAGGGTAACTGGGCTTCCCACATCCTTTCCCTCTCTAGTAGTGTCAAGTCCTAGAAACACATCATCTAGATCTTTGTTTAAACACAAAAGCTCCTTAAAAATAGATTTTCTAAATTATGGAAATGCTTTTGTTTCAGTGCTCAACAGATCAACTGTGAGTCAACATCAAATGAGAAGTGGTTCCTATTCTCCACTTCCTATTCTACAGTCAGCTGTAGTTACTATCATCTGCTACACTTTTCATTGCAGATGCTTTCTCTTTTCAATAATGTGATCATTCTGATTCTCAATGGTGTATAAAAAATTTGTAGAATTTTCTACAATGAATATGTTCCCTTAGTTGATTGATTTATATTCTTAACAGAAATCACCCTAGATCCTGTCTCTAGGCAAGCACATGCCTAAACCATTTATAATAATCCTTTTTTTTTTTGTTTTTGACAGGGTCTCACTCTATTGCCCAGGCTGGAGTGCAGTGGCGTGATGATGGCTCACTGCAGACTTGACCTCCCTGGGCTCAAGTGATCCTCTCATCTCAGCCTCCTGAGTAGCTGGGGCTACAGGCGTGCATCACCATGTCTAGCTAATTTTTTGTAGAGACGGGCACATATCACCCTTTAAGCACACAGCGTATTTCAAAAAATTAACATTTTAAAAATGATTCTTACTATTTCAAGTATTCTGTATTTTTTGAGCAAATAAGAAGTCATAGGCTGGGCATGGTGACTCACGCCTGTAATGCCAGCACTTTGGGAGGCTGAGCAGGGTGGATTGCTTGAGACCGGGAGTTGAGACCACCCTGGCCAACATGGCAAAACACCGTCTCTACTAAAAGTACTAAAATCAGCCAGGCATGGTGGCTAATGTTCCCCATGTTACCCAGGCTGATCTCAAACTCCTGGGCTCAAGCTATCTGCAGGCCTCGGCCTCCCACAGTGCTAGGGTTACAGGTATAAGCCACCACGCCCAGCCCATTCTATTCTAAAAGATTGGAAGTGTTCATTGTTTTTCCTTGATAACTGGTTTAGCATATCTCATTGTGTGAAGAATGGCGGTATGAACTTTTTTTTTTTTTTTT
>NW_012115386.1:9083-9422 GCF_000951035.1 Colobus angolensis palliatus
AGACTAGAATCTAACAACAGGTGAACTATTGTTTTTGCAACATAAATTTTCTCTCTCCAGTTTTCCATTTTTACTAAAGACAAATCATAGTGAAACTGATTTGCTTTATTATACTTGGCCTGATTATTTGTATACAGTGCAGCAAGAATAATTTTTTTTTAAGATGGAATCTCACTCTTGTTGCCCAGGCTAGAGTGCAATGGCTCAAACTCGGCTGACCGCAACCTCTGCCTCTCAGGTTCAACTAATTCTCCTGCCTCAGCTGCCTGAGCAGCTGGAATTACAGGCATGCACCACCACACCTGGCTAATTTTGTATTTTTTTTTTTTATTATACTTT
>NW_012115386.1:15067-16418 GCF_000951035.1 Colobus angolensis palliatus
AGTTCGAGACCAGCCTGGTCAACATGGTGAAACCCCATCTCTACTAAAAATACAAAAATTAGCCAGGTGTGGTGGTGGAAGCCTGTAATCCCAACTACTTCGGAGGCTGATGCAGGAGAATCACTTGAACCCAGGAGATGGAGGCCACAGTGAGTTGAGATTGCACCACTGCACTCCAGCCTGGATGAAGAGCAAGACTCCCTCTTGAAAAAAAGGAAAAAAATAAAAAAGTTATAAAAATAAGAAGTTTTTTGGGTATTCTTTTGGTAAGAAAGCTTAAAGACAAATAATTTTATATGAAATAGAATCTTGTGTGGTAAATTTAGTCCTAGAATAAAATGACTGGTTGTTTAAGAAAGAAGGATGTTCAGGACAAACCAGAAAGTCGAAGCATGTCATGAACAGTCTATGTAAGTTACAATAAGAAGATTTATTAAAAACAAACAAAAACTTTTATATGATCAAGTTGTCTATAATTAAAGTGAAATTATAATGGTCTTTTTAGATATTGGGCTTGATGTATAAAAAATCATCAAGGCTGGTCTCAACTCAACAACATTTGAGGCCAGGCTGGTCTCAAACTCCTGAACTCAGGTGATCTGCCTGCCTCAGTCTCCCAAAGTTCTGGGATTACAGGTGTGAGCCACTATGCCTGGCCTATTTTTATAACTCTCTTTACACCTCTCTTATTTCATGATTCTTTTTACCTTTTTTTTTTTTCTTGAGATGGAGTCTTGCTCTTGTTGCCCAGGCTGGAGTGAAATGGCACAATCTCAGCTCACCACGACTTCTGCCTCCTGGGTTCAAGTGATTCTCCTGCCCCAGCCTCCTGAGTAGCTGGAATTACAGGGATGTACCACCACACACGTCTAATTTTGTATTTTTAATAGAGACAGGATTTCTCCATGTTAGTCATGCTGGTCTTGAATTCCCAACATCAGGTGATCTTCCCACCTTAGCCTCCCAACGTGCTGGGATTACAGGCGTGAGCCACCGTGCCCAGCCCCTTTTTACCTGGTTTTATATATAACCTTTAAATAAGCTTTGAATTAGATGAAACTTTTTCACCTTTTTAAAAAGGACACACATTTTTTCAGAAAGAATGTTTTTCTACAATATAATTTCATTGGAAAATAACCAAATAATAAAATACCTATTATTTATTATTATTATTATTTTGAGACAAAGTCTCCCTCTGTCACCCAGGCTGGAGTGCAGTGGTGCAATCTTGGCTCACTGCAACTGCTGCCTCCCAGGTTCAAGTAATTCTCCTGCCTCAGCCTCCCAAGTACCAAGTAGCTGGGACTACAGGTACCCACCATCAGGCCTGGCTAATTTTTGTGTTTTTTTT
>NW_012115387.1:0-880 GCF_000951035.1 Colobus angolensis palliatus
AGAGGTTGCAGTGAGCCGAGATCGCGCCACTGCACTCCAGCCTAGATGACAAGAGTGAAACTCCATCTCAAAAAAAAAAAGAAAAGAAAAAGAAATGTAGCCGGATGTGGTGGCACACACCTGCAGTCCCAGCTACCCAAGAGATTGAAGCAGGAGGATCCCTTGAGCCCAGAAATTTGAGACTACAGTGAGCCGTGATCATGCCACTGCACTCCAGCCTAGGTGACAGAACAAGATCTTGTCTCAAAAAATAATAATAGACTGGGCACAGTGGTTCACACCTGTAATCCCAGCACTTTGGAAGGCCGAAGCAGGCGAATCACTTGAGGTCAGGAATTCAAGACCAGCCTGGCCAACATAGTGAAACCCCATCTCTACTAAACATACAAAAAATTAGCCAGGTGTGGTGGTGCACGCCTGTAGTCCCAGCTACTCAGGGGGCTGAGGCACGAGAATCGCTTGAACCTGGGAGGCAGAGGTTGCAGTGAGCCGAGATCATGCCACTGCACTCCAGCCTGGGCAACAGAGCAAGACTCTGTCTAAAAAACTAATAATAATTTTGACCCTAAAAACGAATTATGCATTTGGTATGTACGATTTAAACTTTATTACATTTGCATACAACTACATAATAGTGGAGCTAAAATGCAATTTACTCGTTGGAATTATGTGATCGATATCCACTAATTACAATTTTGAGATTTTCTTTTTGTATTTTGGAGCCAGCAGATACATAACCATTTTGGAGGCCCTCTA
Source organism: Colobus angolensis palliatus (assembly GCF_000951035.1). Classification (NCBI taxonomy): domain Eukaryota; kingdom Metazoa; phylum Chordata; class Mammalia; order Primates; family Cercopithecidae; genus Colobus; species Colobus angolensis. Next base: position 757 of record NW_012115387.1, read on the forward strand.
AAGGCTCACAGGCCCTAGGCATTGTGGCGGGTGGACAGAAAGGCTGGAATGTTGGCGGGGCGCAGTGGCTCACGCCTGTAATCCCAGCACTTTGGGAGGCCAAGGCGGGTGGATATGAGGTAGG
>NW_012115387.1:5970-6280 GCF_000951035.1 Colobus angolensis palliatus
TTGCACCGTGAAGGTGGAAAGTAGAGAACAGAGTCTGAGGTTATGGGTGATGTGACTCCTGCCTAAGACCCCTGTGGCCATCACTGCTGCCCCGGCCAGACCAGCCACTGCCCGCAGAGCGATCCACTAGTGGCGGCATTGGATGGGCTTCAGGTGTACACAGTGGTCCAGCTCACCTTCCTTGCCCATTTCAGCTCCATCGGCCACACCTTTTATTTATTTATTTATTTATTTTCGAGATGGAAATCATTTATTTTCTCTCTTGTCGTCCAGGCTGGAGTGCAATGGCACAATCTTGGCTCACTACAAC
>NW_012115387.1:13232-14318 GCF_000951035.1 Colobus angolensis palliatus
GTAGCGACAGGGTTTCACCATGTTTGCCAGGCTGGTCTCGAACTCCTGACCTCGTGATCCGCCCACCTCGGCCTCCCAAAGTGCTGGGATTACAGGCGTGAGCCACCGCACCTGGCTTACAATCGCTTCTTCCTGCCAGAGCCTGAATCTGTCACATGCCCCCAGTGAAGCATGGCTCAGGGCAGCCCTAGCCACTGAGGAGAGGCAAGTTTCCGGTGGGTAACAAAACCCTCAGTGGCCTCTTCCCAGCTTCCACACGGCATTAACAAATCAGGCCAGCAGCTTCTATTATCAGTACTCTGCCTTGATCTCTAACAGAAAGAAAAATGGCACCCTGCTCACCTCAACCCAAGAAATCCAAGGAAGACTCGGGCAATCCACAAAAATCTGGCCATAATCCAGAAAGTATTCGCACAGCGCCAAATAGGCAACGTCTTAGAGCACCAGCAGATCTCACACTCTAGCCCATGGATGAAAAGGGTGCTATCTCTCGCTGATGAGCCTGGCTGTTTGCATCTGGGCAGATCCTGCCAGAGAGCTAGCCAGCTTGGAAAGGGGCCTGGAGACATATGCCTTCTCTCCTCTGTGTTGCAGCTTCCGCAGAGATCTGCCCCACCTTTCTGCACGTCATTGAATCCCTGTTCCTGGACACACCCTCCAGTTTTGAGGCTGCCATGGGAATTTTCAGCCCCGATCAAGACACGAGTGAGGCAGTGGCTCAGCTGAAGAAGCTGGTGGACACCCTCCCTGCAAAGGCCAGAGACAGCATCGTTAAGCTCATGGTAACCAGCGCCCTTCACTTCACACTGGTTAGAAGTGGCTTCTCCAAATGGGGCTGCAGGGTTGCCCCAGTTTTCAGACCTGTTTCAAATCCAGAGAGGAGAGTCACAATGCCACTGTCCCCAGACAGAAAGCACAGTGATCTTTTTTGAAACACAGTCTTGCTCTGTCACTCAGGCTAAGTTGCAATGGCACGATCTTGGCTCACTGCAACCTCTGCCTCCCAGTTTCAAGCGATTCTCTGACCTCAGTCTCCCGAGTAGCTGGGATTACAGGCACCTGCCATCATGCCCAGCTAATTTTTGT
>NW_012115388.1:0-291 GCF_000951035.1 Colobus angolensis palliatus
ATAAAAGAAGCTTGAGGCTGGGCGTTGTGGCCCATGGCTGTAATCCCGGCACTTTGGGAGGCTGAGGCAGGTGGATCATCTGAGGTCAGGAGCTTGAGACCAGCCTGGCCAACATGGTGAAATCCTGTCTCTACTAAAAATAAAAAAATTAGCCAGCCGTGGTGGCAGGTGCTTGTAATCCCAGCTACTTGGGAGGCTGAGGCAGAAGAATGGCTTGAACCCAGGAGGTGGAGGTTGCAGTGAGCTGAGATCACGCCACTGCACTCCAGCCTGGGTGACAAGAACGAAACT
>NW_012115388.1:5541-6521 GCF_000951035.1 Colobus angolensis palliatus
GGGGGGCACCCTGGGGGACAGTGGGAACAGAGGAGGGAAGTGGTGAGCAGACAGACAGGGGGAGGACGGGACCTTGAAGACCGACTGCTCTAGCCGAAGAAAGGCTGACCGCATTCGTCATCTCCATCGCTGCTGGGCCGATGGAAGAAGCGGGCCTGCTGGCCGAAAGTCTGCAGAGTTCCTGGAGGCTCCTGATGAGGGTAAATTGGCACATGCTTCACTCAGTGATTCCACAAGCCCTGCGGGTGAGTGAGACACAGGGCCTGCCCTCAGGGAGTTCCCGTGTAGTCAGGGAGCTGGGAACAAACCACTCCAACTGGGGGTGAGAAATACCGAGACCAGCCTGGCCAGTCTCTACTAAAAATACAAAAAGTAGCTAGGCATGGTGGCAGGTGCCTGTAATCCCAGCTACTTGGGAGGCTGAGGCAGGAGAATCGCTTGAACCCAGGAGGCAGAGGTTTCAGTGAGACAAGATCACATCACTGCACTCCAGCCTGGGCAACAGAGCAAGACTCCGTCTCAGAGAAAAAAAAAACACACAAAAAAACGCTTTGAGAAGCTGCAGAAGCGGCTCTGCCTTTGACCCCGAACGGGCATGTTTACTTGGGTCCATCAGCCCCACAAAGACAGGAAATCTGATGCCAAAAAAGTCTTTCCAGATGTCAGCAACCAGGCGCCGCATCCAACCCCGCCCCGCCCTCCGTCGGCACTAGCCAATCCCCGACGGGCCCGTCTTCCAGCCCCGAAGCGGTCACCTCCTGACCTCTAGTGGCGAACCTGGGGAACTGCGCCCCGGCCCGTCCGCCCGCCGAGCGCAGGCCGTGCATGCCCTCCCCGTTCTTCGCAAACCGAGCGAACCTCCCGATGCATGGACTGGCTGTCGTCGACGCAGACTCTCGTGCACTGCTTAACACCGTTTTGCTACCATGTGACGGCTGCAGACACTGCCCTCAAACTGCAGCCCCACACACAAGTTTTGT
>NW_012115388.1:12511-14709 GCF_000951035.1 Colobus angolensis palliatus
CGGGAGGGGGGCAGCCTGGGGAGGCAGCGGCTGCGGGTGCCGCCCACGCCGAGCGCTCTCTGTCTCTCCGAGCTTTTGCTCCGGACTCGTTCCTTCATCCAGGGCGCCGTGCACCGGGTGCCGTCGCTGCTGTCCGCTCAGAGGCTCGGCTGGGCTCCCTCCCTCTCTCGGTGGAATGAGCTGTCAGCCGCCTCTGCGCACACCCGTGCTCGAGGAATGGCAGCTGGGCTGGCTTCATGCCCCGGGAAAGGGATGTTTGGCACCACCAGCGACTGGCAGACCAGTTGCACACCTGCTTAGCTGTCAGGCGTATCTGAAGGACAAGTCCTCCTGCCTCCAAACAGCAAAACCTCCAGCGCGGCTGGAAGGCGCAGCTGTGGCTTCCCATTTGCATTTCGAGGTCACTGTGTGGCAGGGCCAGGAGCTGAGCTGGAGACGAGGGCATCGTGTGGCCAGAGGAGGGTTCAGTGAGTATATTTGAGAGGTGTACCAAGCACCAGGTTTTGGGGTGTCTTGGTTGATAGTAATGGATTGTTGGTTCAGACCAAAGACATTCCAAGAAAGAAAGAATACTGGGATGGCCCCGTGGCAACAGCCTTTTCCAGCTAGCAGGGCTGCTCTTGCCTGCTGGGAAGGAGGCTGGGACCGGGAGCCTCACTAAGCCTCCCCTCCCATCTCATCACTTGCAGAGGGACCTGAGGAAAAGGGGCCTCCACAATTCCCAGAGACAATCCAAGGACCGTGGGAGCTGCTCTCCTCAGCCCCAGACTTTCCTGGAGCTGAGACAGTTTCAAAGCCACTGGCTGCCAGGTACTGTCATCCCATGGCCATGGGACCATCTCACGTGATCAGTTCCTCTCTCCTCAGATGAGACTGGAGCGTGGCGTGGGTGCGGGGGTGCCAGGACCCGGACGTGGGGACGAGGTCAGACCTCAGGGAGGGGGAAGCCACCAGCAAGGAGCCCACATCGGGGACCGGGGTTGGGGGCTTCCTGTGACCCCACACTGCCCCTGCAGCCTGACTCATCACTCGAGTTCATGTCTGCTTTGGAGAATGAGGGGACAGACTTAGAAGGAAACACATGCAGGCCTGACACCTAAAGACAAAGCCAGCTGTCCCTGTGGTTTATTTCTAGTATTTTGTCTGATTGCTTTTCACTGAGTCAGTGATAGCCAAAGTCTCTAGTTCCTAGTCCGTACCAGTGCTGTTTGGACTCCCCCTGCGCTCCGTGCTCTTCCTATGATGAAGTGAGAACTCAATGTAAGGACAGGAAAAGTGTAGCCTGGCCAGCTGTGGGGCAGAGTTCACGTAAGGTCAGCCCATGGCATGTCTGGCCATCACGCCTTGCTCACTTCTGCTCCTCCTTTTCCTTGTACTGTCATGACATCGGCGTCTCTCCTGACACCACCTGTGCCTGCTCATATTCGGGCCTGACACTGCCCAGGTGTGTGACCCTAGGCAGGTTCACAAACCTCTCACCTGTAAAATGGGGATGGTGCTAGGACCTGCCATGGGGTGGTTGCAAAGCTTAAGTGGGGGTGATTAAGAAAAGCCTAGGAACACCAAGGAGCATCATTGAGACACAGTGAGTATTTGTGGAATATTAATTCTTAATTCTTTAATAATTCCCTAATGAATTATTTACTTAATTGCTTTAGGATCAGTCATCATTTATTCACTCAACTGTTAGGCTCTTAACATTTTCAGTTAGGTTAGGGATAGCATAGGGTTAGGATTGTTAGGGTTAGGGTGGGGAGTAAAATTCTATATGAGATTTGGGTGGGGAAACAAATCATATCAGTTCAATATTTTATATTAAGAGTTATAGAGATGTTGAACTCATATTCCTCATGGAGGTTAAAAACTATATGATGGTGAGAAGTTGTAGTTAGAAAATTTATTCTATAAATTTATCTTTGAATGTTAAATCCCTTGTACAATAAGGACCCGTATTCATTAAACTGAAATGAAATATTCTGAGAACATTGTGGTGTGACTAAGCTATTACCATACCAGGTCATTTAATCCTTACCAACTGATAACTCTAGTGCCCACATTTTACTCATGAGGAAACTGAGAATTAGAAAGTAAAATATCTTGCCTAGGCTCCCAGCTAGCAAGTGGCCCATCCCAGGCTTGAGTCCAAAATTATCTACTGACAGATCTGAAGTCTTGGACTTTCAATTACTATTCCTATC
>NW_012115389.1:0-35822 GCF_000951035.1 Colobus angolensis palliatus
TTTTTGAGACAGAGTCTTGTTCTGTTGCTAGGCTGGAGTGCAGTGGCGCGATCTGGACTCACTGCAACCTCCACCTCCCGGGTTCAAGCGATTCTCCTGCCTCAGTCTCCCAAGTAGCTGGGGCTACAGGCACGTACCACCAAGCCCAGCTCATTTTTTGCATTTTTAGTAGAGATGGGGTTTCACCCTCTTGGCCTGGCTGGTTTTGAACTCCTGACATCAGGTGATCCATCCGCCTGCCTCAGCCTCCCAAAGTACTGGGATTATAGGAGCCACTGAGAACCGCTGGAACTGGTTTCAAATGCAAATCCGACCTATCACTCAGCCTCTGCCTCCTCGGTTCCAGCAATTATCTTGCCTCAGCCTCCTGAGTAGCTGGGATTACAGGAACATGCCATCGCACCCGGCTAATTTTTGTATTTTTAGTACAGACAGGGTTTCACTATGTTGTCCAGGCTGGTCTTGAACTCCTGACCTCAGGTGATCCCCCCACCCCCACCTTGGCCTCCCAAAGTGTTGGGATTACAGGTGTGAGACCCCGCGCCAGGCCCCAAACACCATTTTCTCATGAATGGTGCTTCACATGGCTTCTTCCCAGATCTGCTTTCACTCAACACTTAGCCCTAGGTTTTCTGAGTTCCTTGATTACCTTTGCTTGGGATGGGAGATGCTTAAAAAATGCTTCCTTATGCTTTAAAAAATTACCTATTTATTTTTTGGAGGAGTGCAACAAGGATTTATTAAATGTAATTATATAATTCATCTGAAGGTTCCTGGAACACATAAAATTCAGGCCAAACTCCTAACCATAATCTCTAGAGTGTTTCTCAAATTCTTATGTTTTACTGGAATTCACGGGAGTTCCATTGTATAAGCTGCTCTGTGGAATAAATGGGAGAGAGGCTTGCAAGCAGAGGTAGAACTCCTGCTGATGGTGGTTAGAAATTGGGATTTATATTGACAGCACAGACACCACCTGGGACTGTGCCTGGTCCCCTAGGAGATCTGGTCACCCTAGCAGTAAGAGTCTGTGGCCTCCATAAAAGTAGAAAGCAATGTGCCCAGTTCACCATCTGTGTGTGTGTTAGAGGCATAAGCAACGTTCTCAAGGGTAAAGAGAGCCAGATCTGAGTTTGCTGGCTGAACTTACCTTACATGGTGCTGGGGAGAGAGCTGGGGGAGAGAAGGCAGGCAGGGATTACTCACAAAGATTTAGAGTCCTCCCCGTGACACAGATTGATAGCTCCCTATGGGGCTTTGGTGAGCCCTACACCTCTTAAATTTTCACATAAAGCTTCGACTGGAGAAGCATCTGAACCACATACCAGCAAATCTCTGGACACAGCAACACATTCAGACTCTTCTGTTTGAGGAAAACTTTGGGCAAAACAAGTAGGGCTTTTCTTCAATTCAGCTTCCTAATTGTCATGATCTTTGCAGCCCAGAAAGCAAAATTTAAGCAGACTTTTTTTGGTGACTTGTTTTGTTTTGTTTTAAAAATGGTATAATTATTTTTTATAGTTTGTACTTCCTTTTTGGCAGTCTTACAGAATTGCCACTAGGCCTAAGAGCTAGAATGGGAAAATGAAATAGTAGATGACAGTGTCACAGAGATGCGAATTAGGGAAAGGTTTTCAGTATGGAAATATCTTTAATATCCTGCCAGGGTATGAAAGTGACAGGACCTTTCTTGGATAAGCGCTCATGAACCTACAATAATTAGGTTTTATTATATCATATTGAACAGCCTTTCCTAATACGGCAGCCTTTTCCTAATGCGGTGGTGCTCAAGGCTCTCTCTGATTTTATTCCTGCTTATCTCTCTAGCCTCGTCTCTCAACCTCACTTCAGTCATAGTGTATGTTCTAGATACATTCAACCTCTTCTAGTGCTCTTCCCCCAATGACCCACATAGAAGACAGTAAAGACATTAAGAAGAGTTATTTTAGTTCTCCAGTTCCTTTTTATTGCTCTGTTCTCTGTAGAGAATGTTCTTCCTTTGACCTCACTCCTTCTCTGGTTTTAACTCTCAGTGGTCGCTGCTTCCAGGAAGCCCTCCCAAACTTCCTCTCTTACTCCTCCCCAGGCTGGGTTAGGATTCCTTCTCTTTGCCTCCTTAATATCTATGTAGCTAGAACTTTGTGCTGTATTATTTTATAACTACATATACATTCATGAGTGGATGAATCAATATTTGTCACCATTGGACTAAAAGCAAATTAATTTTTTTTTAGACCACATCTGGCTCTATCACCCTGGATGGAGTGCAGTGCTATAATCTTGGATCACTGCAAGCTCCACCTCCCAGTCTCAAGCCATCCTCCCACCTCAGCCTCCCGAGTAGCTGGGACTACAGGCACGTGCCACCACGCCTGGCTAGTTTTTTGTATTTTTAGTATAGATGGGGTTTTGCCATGCTGCCCAGGCTGATCTTGAACTGGTAAGCTCAAGCGATCTCCCTGCCTCGACCTCCCAAAGTGCTGGGATTACCGGCGTAAGTCACAGTGCCTGGCCTAGCAAATTAAATTTCTTAATGTATGAATTTCATCCAAACTTTATGTTTATTTTTTTAAAAATTAAAAAAATTTATCCCTATCACGGCTCACTGCAACTTCTGTCTCTCTGGCTCAAGCGATCCTCCCACCTCAGCCTCCCAAGTAGTTGGAACTACAGGTGTGAGCCACCACGCTTGGCTAATTTTTGTATTATTTGTAGAGACGTGGTTTCACCATCTTGGCCAGGCTGGTCTCGAACTCCTGAGCTCAAGTGATCTTCCTGCCTCGACCTCCCAAAGTGCTGAGATTACAGGTGTGAGCAACCATGCCCAGCCTAAACTTTATGTTTACGTTAGATTACAAAATAATAACTGTATGATATTTAAAAATTTTAAAAATTGTTATTTGAAGAGTCACCCACTAAACAAAAGCGTTCCAGATTCTCGATTTTATTACCACACCCTTTAGAGACTTTGCTCCAAGTCTGCAGTAAACTTAAGCCAATTTATTGCTTAGAAGTCAAAGTAGAAAGTTGTTTACTGCTCTATCTTTAAAGACTAACACAGGCCTGACATACAGTGGGTGCTAAATAAATGAAGCTTTATCCTAGTTTTTCTGTATGTGGTCCCATTTCTCTATTTCCTTTTTTTTTTTCCTCTTCATTTTTAAAAATCAAAATGCCAGTCTGTAAGGATGAGGGAAGGGCCTTCAGAGAGTACTATTTCAAAGGTGGTAAAAATCAACCTTTGGGAGATCATCGGTGCATTTGAAACAGGCACAGACTTGGTTTCCACACCAGCCCTTTCCCACCTCCTCACTCAGAAACAAACTGGACTCTCATGGTTGGCACCGTGAATGTGGAGGAGGTGTTTCCAGGGCCCGATGAAATTGTACATGAACCTGAGAAAACAACTGGTTGACACATTTCCAAGAAAGACAGGTGTGCAAACGATTCCTGCTGAGCGTAGGTGCGATGCTGTTTACATTGCTACTCTTGAGCCCAGCTTTGCTTTCCCATTTCCTCAGAGTAAATATGTGCACATATTAGATAGAAGCAGATGCATGGAATTTATGTGCAACTGTGTTATCAGATCTGAGTAAGATAGGCTTTGTTGGCCCCACAATAACGGATGTGTATTTAACTCTCAGTTTATTACATGTCAGCTTTAGTTTTCTTGGAACTGACAAATCCATGTATTTGAATGATTATTTTGAAGGAAAATGGTGATGATATAATGAATAGGAAGTGTCGCTTCCAAACTGCTATTAGTGGGCATACAAGGACATTTTTTCCAATGTCCTTTTTAATTAAGCAAACACTGAAAGTATTTGAACAGCATCTTTATTTTTGAAGAAGTGCGTCATCCCAATTAGTGGAGGTCTGTAAATACTGAGGGAGAAAGTGGTTAGCAAAGTTCAAATACATTTCATTTTTCAATCTTCTGAAATATTGGTGATTATTATATGTTCAAATGGTAAACTTAAAAAAATCATAATTCCAAAAGCTGGGGGCATTAGAACTTAAAGTTTATAGAATCTGTCCCCCAAATTAATATCACTAGAAATTTAGCAAAAAGCAGGGTAACCTACCTTTTGATTTTCTGAATGCAGGCAAGAATGCGAAGCAGTCTGATCTGTTCATTAACAGTACATGAGTGTAATTATTTTCAGCTGTACAGATAAACCAGTGGAATTTGACATGGCTAGAATATTCAGGCTAGATTTCCTGCTTAATTATTCAAAACACAAATGAATACTCGAACAAAGGAAGATGGTTGTGAATATATCATTCAAAGTACAATAGGGTTGAGTTTTGTCAAAGTTTTCTTCTGTAGAAGCCCAAAACTTGGGAATTACTAATTCAATGTACAATAAGGAGGTATCATTGGATAAAATCCTTTCGTAGCTATCCAAGGCTGAGGCACGTGTGACTTCTGATTATATATATATTGGACATGTTAATTACAGTGCCTCCTGTCATTTTTTTTAAAAACAGTAGAAAACACACTGGCCATAGCCTCCTGCTTAGTGAGGCAGTATCTGACTTAGCTGTGCAGGCATGGCTTCTGATGGGGCCAACTTAGAGCATGAAACCCAAGGTCAGATGTGAAGGTTTTGCCCTATAGGAGGTTAGTAATTAGCTAAGCCAACCTCATTAATTTCCTTCAAAACTATTTCTTTTTTTTCTTCTTCTTCTTCTTCTTCTTCTTCTTCTTCTTCTTTTTTCTTTTCTTCTTCTTCTTCTTCTTTTTTTTGAGACAGAGTCTCAGTCTATCATCCAGGCTGGAGTGCAGTGGCACGACCTCGGCTCACTGCAACCTCTGCATCCCAGGTTCAAGTGATTCTCCTGCCTCAGCCTCCAAGGAGCCGGGATTACAGGCGCCTGCCACTGCACCCATTTAATTTTTGTATTTTTAGTAGAGATGGGGTTTCACCATCTTGACCAGGCTGGTCTTGAACTCCTGACCTCTTGATCCACCCTCCTTGGCTTCCCAAAGTGCTGGGATTACAGGCATGAGCCACTGCACCCGGCCCCAAAACTGTTTCTTGGGGTGTAAGTCCCAAAATTCCTGGGGAATACAGAGTAGCTTCACAGAAAGATGGGGCAGACGTAGAGAGCAAAGCAGTGGTACTCTGAGAGACCACATGGGCTGTAAGAGAGGTGGAGAGGAGAGTTGTCTCAAGAATTACTTAATAGTCTCATAGCATTTAAGCTCTGGTACCCACCTATATTTATAATATATCCCCATTTTTATTAAGGTGGCCTGAGCAAATCTCTGCTCTTGGTAATCAAGGGCCTAATGACTGTAGTCAAGGGACAAAAATTAGCTGCATAAAACCCTACAGCCACTGAAGAGAGAGCAGTTGCTAACTAGAGGCTCTTAGTAGAAGGATAAATGGAGAAAAGAGACAGGTTGGAAGTGCTAACTCCTTAAAAGCTCCAAACAAATGCCAGAGACTCTCCCCAGCCCATTCATGAAGGCCTCATGAGACAATAACCATATTGAGATCAACAATCATTAAAGAGGAGTTTCCTAAGATAATGAAATAAAAGTTCTAGCAATTATTTGTTTCTGTAGGAATTCCCTTCCACATAATAATACATTTGGTCAAAAAGCTTTTGATTTTTTTGGAACTGCGATTTAAAATTTCAAGTACCTGAGTATAAATTAGAGGTACTAAAGATTTAGCTCACATCTACAGTTTCAAACAGATAATTAACATATATTCCTTTTAAATTATTATTTTCTGGAAGGCAGCAAATATGCACTTGTAAAACCTTTCTTTGTGAAATATACAAAGAAATATTTAATCAATGCTTTGCATGGTAACAGTGGTAGTAGATGAGGATTACAATGACAGTGCAGATAATTATGAAGAAGAGCATAATTTCTGTCTTTTAAGTGCAGAACCAATTTGGCTCTCTCAACTAGAGCTATTGCCTAATCTGTCAAATCAAGAGCCAGAATGACAAGGGGATGGATATTTTATTAAGGGTGTCATAGATGTGTGCTAATCTAAAAATGCTCTTAGTAATAGGTTTCTGGAATTCACAGAACTTAGAGAAGTAATGCATTGTAAAAAGAGATCAAAAAGATCACACAAAATTAATTGTGTACAGATTTATAAATTATATAGTAAGGCCATGTGCTTCAATTACATTGGTAACATTAATTACACATAATTGCATTTCTAGTTCATGTGCTTATGTAATTTTACTAAAGCTTTACTACAGTGGAACAAGTTTCAGCACATGGAAATAATTTAAAAGTAAATCTCTAATAATATTATATAATAAAAAATTTTAAAATGCTCTTGCATTTTGATACCACTCCATCCACTTCCAAGCAGTAAACATATTCAACCAATTTTCTAGTCTACAAATCTGGTACGTTTTTCCTAAAACCAACCAGAAATGGTGTTTTTAATCGTACGTAAGTCATGCATCAGGATGAAAACTATATTGGTTTTTCTGACTTAGTTCCTAAAATCATCTTTACACAAAAATTATTAGCTCTTCTCCCAAATATGAATATGACAAAATATACACATGAATACAAGTATCCAGACATGACATATAACCTCATTATCTTGTGTTTTCAATTAAAAAATTTGTATCCCCTTTTATATAACTTGAATCCTTCTGGCCAGGTTTGAATCTGAATTCCTTCAGACTTGGGACCTGTAAAACTCTGTGACCCCATGAACCTTGATCATCACAGTCTCTGTTGTAGGTGGACTCACCACTCATCAGCTGGGTGGCCTTGGGCAGCTCTCTGTATCTATTTCTCAGTTTCCTATCTATGATATAAAATGATGGGTTAAGTAGATCAGATGTTCTCAAATAATGCTCCATAAGGCCTTGATGTGTCTGTGAATACTCCCTGAGGACCACTGGGTCGGGTGGGGGCAGTGGGGCACTAGTTGCTTGGGCTCTGGACTTTCTGAGGTACCTGCTCAAATGGAATAGCTCTACTCATACCTACTGGATTTACTGGACTTCTATATGAACTTTCATTTGATGAAAGAGCTAGAAGGCCAAAAAGAGGTTTGCAAACCACTAGTCTGGATAAAAGTTCAGATTCCTGCTTTGTCCTAGAATTAAATCATTCAACTTTGAGTTGAAGTAATATAAAACACCTAAATGAGTCTAGCATGAAATAATGTTCAACAAACACCTGTGGGATGAATGGAGTTCCTGCCCTTAAGGGATTTATAGTCAAATGGAAAACCTTTCTCATCCTAGAAAATACTATAGTTAAAATACTACTTCTTTTATCCTATGGCCATTATACTTTTAATTGTTTCTTAATATTTTAATTTTGTATGTAGCAATTTTGTATGTCTAGGGATTCTAGGAAGATGGCAGAGGAGAAGGCACCAGGAATTTCTCTCCCCATCTAAGCAAGCATTGTAATGGCAGAATCTGTCTGATGTAACTATTTTGGAACTCAGGAATCTATAGAAGATTGCAAATTCCAGGGGAAGGCTTAGGCAGTAAATTGCATTTAATGTTGGTCAGTTTCAGCTCTTAGCAGGTAGCAGCAGTACTCACCCTCCACCCCAGCTACATGACAGGCACCTGTTCATGAGTTCCTGGAGTTCCCGGAGTGACTTGTAGGCAGCTTGTATGCGCTGGGGTGGGCAAAAAGGATCCTGTCCTCCAAACATCAGGGATCTGTATTTGGATCATTGATTGCTTCTTCTGATCACAGACATACGGACAAAGTGGCTAATGGACATTGTGTTTGCACCTCCCCCCCATTTTTGCAAGCCCTTCCCCTCTAGCAGAAGTGATTTCCAGGAGATTTAAAAGGCTGGTGCCCTTTTCTGTCTCCCTTCATTTTTCTTTTTTCTCCCTTTTGGGTGCCAGACGTTGAAGACTATAACATTTGAAAACAACTGCATATATGGGGAGCATTAGAAAGTGACTGCACATACCCAGGAAAAGACCCAGGTTCAGAAAAGGCCTGCAAAGACCTAAAGTTTACAACTGACACTAATCTTTGGCACAGAGACAGCCTAAAACATCAGAAACACAAACAATAAAACATAAACACAAACAACAGAAAATCCTGGGAAAGGGGGAGAACCTGAGTTCCAGAGTTAGCATGTTATTAGATTCAAATGCCTGGTTTTCAACAAAAAATTGCAAAGCATGCAAAGAAGCAGGAAAATATGGCTTATTCAAAGGAAAAACGAAAAAACAGAAACTGTCTCTGAAAAAGACCTGATGGCATAGCAACTTGACAAAGACTTTAAAATAACCATCTTAAAGATGTTCAACAAACTAAAAGATGTAGAGAATGTCAAGAATAAGATGTATGAACAAAACGGCAATACCAACAAATAGAAAACATAAAAAGAAACCAAAAAGAAATTCTGGAGCTGAAAATACAATAACCAAAATGAAAAACTCAGTAGAGGAATTCAAATGTAGATTTGAGCAGGCAGAAGAAAGAACCAGCAAACTTGAAGGTAGGATAATAGAAATCAAGTCTGAGGAACAGCGGAAAAAAAAAAAAAGTGACAAAAATTGCACAGAGCCTAAAGGATCTGCGGGATACCATCTAATGGACCAATATACACATTGTGGAAGTCTCAGAAGAAAAGAGAGACAGAAAGGGACAGAGAGAATGTCTGTAGAGATAACAGCTAGAAACATCCCAAATTTGATGAAAGACATAAATGTAAACTTTCAAGAAGCTCAAAGAACTCTAAGTAAGTTAAACTCAGAGACCCACAGTGAGGGACATTATAATCAAACTTTCAAAAGCCAAACACAAAGAGAGAAGCAACTCATATACAAAGGATCCATGATAAGATTATCCACAGATAATCATTGGGAACTTTAGAGGCAGATGACAGTGGGCCAATATATTCAAGGTGCTAGAAAAAAACCCAAACAAATTGTCAATCAAGAATCCTACATCTGGCAAAGCTGTCTTTCAAAAGTGAGGAAGAAATTAAGACATTCCCAGATAAATGAGGAGGAAGTTTGTCATCACTAGACTTGCCTTGCAAGATCAAGGGAGTCCTGGAGGTTGAAATGGAAAGACACCAGATAATCACTTGAAGCTATATGAAGAAATAAAGTTATAAATACAGGTAAATATACTGCAATTATAAAAGCTAGCATTATTGTAATAATGATTTGTAACTGCACTTTTTGTTTTCTACATGATTTAAGAGACTAAAACATTAAAAGAAACAATTACTAGTCTAAAAGCTACTATTATTGTAAACTGATTTGTAAATTCACATTTTGTTTTTCATATGATTTAGGAGGTTAATGCATTCTGAAGAATTACTAGTTTATGTTTTGGACACACAACATATAAAGATGTAATTTTGTGACACCAAAACCAAAAGAGGTGGGAATGGAACTGTTAAAGGAGGAAAGTTTTTGTATGTTATTGAACTTAAGCATGTTACGTATGTTATTGAATTTAAGCTATAAATTCAAGTTAGAGTGTTACAACTTTAGGATGTTAAATATAATCCCCATGTTAAGCACAAAGAAAATAGCTATAGAATACATATAAGATGAAATAAGAAAGGAATTTAAATAATTCACTATAAAAAATCAACTAAACACAAAAGAAGACAGCAATGCAGGAAGTGAGGAACCACAAAAAGGTATAAGACATATAGAAAACAAATAGCAAAATGACAGAAGTAAGTCGCTCCTTATCAGTCATTACTTTAAATGTAAATGAGTTCAATTCTCCAATCAAATGTCAGAGATCAGCAGAATGTATTAAAAAACAAAATTCAACTGTGTACTGTCTATAAGAGACTTACTTTACATCTAAAGACACAAATAGATTGAAAGTGGAAGAGTGAAAAAGATATTCCATGCAAATAGTGTCCAAAAAGGAGCAGGAGTAGCTATACTAATATCAGACAAAATAAACTTTAAATCAAAAATATTTGCAAGAAACAAGGACATTATTTATTAATAAAAGGTTCACTTCAGTAAGAAGACATAATAATTATAAATATTAATATTTACACACCTAATGACCGACCATCGTATATGAAGCAAAACTTCACAGAAACAAAGAGAGAAATAGTTGTATGATACCAATTGGAGACATTAATACCCCACTCTCAAAAATGGACAGAACAAGATAGAAGCTAAATACGGAAACCAAGCACTTAAACAACACAATAAATCGACTAGATTTAACAGACATATAGAACATTGTATACCCAACAATAGTATACACATTCTTCTCAAGTGCACATAGGACATTTTCCAGGATAGACCATATGTTAGGCCACAAATTAAGTCTCAATAGATTCAATAAGACAGTTATATAAAATATGTTCACTGACCACAATGACAAGAGAGTTTGGAGAATGTAGTTTGCAGAATTCCAGTTTCAGTGGTACAGACGGCTGGGTGTGGAGCTGAGAGACAAAGGTCACTAAGGGACTTTTAGTGTGCTGCTCCTAGAAACTCCCAGTTTTGGAATCTATAGTGCTAAATATATTAGAGGTTTTTTTTTTTCACAAAACAATAATGATTGACTAAAAGGCATAAATGTATCAAAGAATTTTTTTTGAAATATCAAAGATATTTCACATCCTGCTAAAGGCATGCTAATCAAATTTATCCCTGACCCCAAACCAGAGGATAGGAGGCAACTATATAAAGTTCATCAGAATTGATATTCAAAATTATCTCAGTGGAAGAACTACGATTCACAAATCACCACGATAAAACCTAACAAGAATAGCTAAATGTGGGGTTTTCATTTGGGTTAAAAGAATTTTGCCTGTTCACCTGTTTTACATATAGAAAACGTATGAACCATAAATATGATATGGACCATATGATGGGGCTCCTAGAAAAATTAACTGCAACTGTCAGCTGTGTTAATAAGAACATACTTTCTATATCTAGGGTGGTCATGCCACTACTGTACTCAATTTTATTTGTAATACTAATAATTCCTTTGCAACTGTGAGATCTCTGCATACAAAGTTCAAATTTATAGAGGCCTACCTTAGCATATCATGTGGACAAGTGGAGGAATTTGTAGGATGTAGATATGTGAAAAATCCTACTTCACCTGTAGGTTTTCCATCAGAGTATTGGTAAAGATAACAGGAACATCAAAACATTCCTTTGTGTTCCAGACAAGTGATTTCGTACTCCATCAGATCCAAAGCCCCTTTTTATAACTAGCTTATAATAATCTTTTCTCTGCCATGAAAAAAATTTATTGATAAGGTCACTTAAACAGAAATTGTTATACAATTAAATATGATGTTATATATAATATGAAAGAAAAATAAAAGGTATTTCAGTGTAGAAATTCTCAGTTGCTATATAAGAAAATGTTATCAAGTATTAATAGTTAGATGCCTGCTCCTTGTTACAATGAATAATTTCAGATTTGTAATAAGTAAGAACAATATTCTACTAAATATTTCCTACACTCTGTCCTTACATTTGAAATTTAAAAATAAGGGTTAAATAAGTATATTTCTCTTATGACCCAGAATATAATTTATCTTCATGAATGTTCTATAGTTGGGTGGAGTGTTCCATAAATGATGGTCAACTTTTCTTATAGTGTTGTTCAAATCTATTTTCTTATTGACTTTCTACTTGTATTAATTACTGATAGAGGAGTGTTGAAATTGCAAAATATTTTACTTCTCCTTTTGGTTCTATCAAGTTTTTATGTCCCTGGTACATAAACATTTAAGATTATTATCTCTTTTAGTAGGTGCATAAACATCTAAGACTGTTATGTCTTCTTGATGAACTGACATCTTTACCATTAAGAAATTCCTGATTTTGGATGGCCATGGTGGCTCAAGCCTGTAATCTCAGCAATTTGGGAGGCTGAGACAGGCGGATCACCTGAGGTCGGGAGTTTGAGACCAACCTGACCAACAAGGAGAGACCCCATCTCTACTAAAAAAAAATTAGCTGGGCGTGATGCCATGTGCCTGCAATCCCAGCTATTCGGGTGGCTGAGGCGGGAGAATCACTTGAACCTGGGAGGCGGAGCTTGCAGTGAGCAGAGATAGTGCCACTGCACTCCAGCCTGGGCGACAGAGTAAGACTGTGCCTCAAAAAAAAAAAAAAAAAAAAAAAAGAAATGCCTGATTTTTACTTCTAGGAATATTTCTTGTTCTGAAATTTACTTTATATGATATTAATATAGCTCCTTCAACTTTGTTTTGTTTTGTGTATTCATTGTATGTCTTTTTCCATCATTTTATTTTTAATCTTTCTGTTTCTTTATATTTAAAATGTTTTTCTCACAGACAGCACAGCAGTTAGGCCTTGCTTTTTTATCTGACAATCTCCATCCTTTAACTGGAGTGTCTTTGTTTTATTTTTTAGTTGTTGCTCTAAGGTTTATAATACACATCTAACTTATAGTTTACCTTCAAATTATATACATAGAGTATAGCACCTTACAATAGTATGTGTTCATTTTCTTCCTTCTGTCCTTGTGCTGTTGTTTCTTACATGTTATTGTCATACATTATGCTGTTTTGTCATACATGTCTCCACAATACATGCTATTATTGTTGCTTTAAATAATCTGTATCTTTTAAAGAGATTAAATTTGGAAGAAAAAGTATTTTATATGTTCCTACACACTCATCATTTCCACACTCTTCACTCCCTGGTGTAGATGCAAATTTCCATTTAGTATTATTTTTCTTCTGTCTGAGAGACTTTTTTTCATGTAGCTTGTAATGCATTTTTCTGGTGATGAATTCTTTCAGCTTCTGTGTATCTAAATAAGACTCTTTTATTTTTACTTTCATAAACTATTTTATCTGGGTATAGAATTCAACTTTTTTTTTTTTTTTTAGTAGTTTAAAGATGTTGCTTTATTGCCTTCTGGCTTGCAAACTTTCTGATGAGAAGTCTGCTGTCATTTTTATCTTTGTTCCTCTATGTGTAATGTGTCCCAGCATCCCTCTCCTGGAAATTTTAAGATTTTTTTCTTTATGACTGATTTTATGATCTTTCTTAGTTTGAATTTCTTTATGTTTATTTTTCTTGAAGTTGCTTGAGCATCTGAATCTGAGAGTTTAGAACTTTCATCAAATTTTGACAATTTCAGCCATGATTTCTTTACAGGTTTTTTCTGTCCTTCTTACCCATTCTATTTGCTATTCCAGTTTTACATGGTTTAGACCACTTACCTTCTGCTATTCCTCCATACATCACTGATGCTCTGTTAATTTTTTCTAGTCTTTTTCTCTTTGTGCTTTATTTTGTTGAGATACTATTGCCATGTCATCAAGAATACTGATCTTCTCTTCTACAGTGTGTAAATTGCTATCTATCTTATCTACTGTTTTTTCTTCCCTACGAGATATCATATTTATTAGTATTTGTCAAAGATTTGAGAGAACCCTTTGCAAATCTTGAGAGTGAGCTCTCTTTCTCCCTCTTTCTCTCTGTGTAGTTTTCTCCTTTCCAGTACTTTGTCCCACAAATCTAGCCACCTTGCCTTCCTTAACTTTGATCTCTGTTTCCTTAACTCAGTGAGACTGTTGGCTGCATGCTGTGGCTTGAAAACTGCCTCCAGGCAGGAAGCTGGGGCAATCATAGCATTCAGCTCAACTGATTCTCTTTCAGGGTTCACAGTCCAGCATTACCAGTTGTTTAATGTCTGAAAACTGTTGTTTCATATATTTTATCTCATTTTCAATTTGTGCATGGAAGAAGGATAATTCCTGTAGCCATTAATTTTTCATGAATGGAAGTGAAAGTCTAAATAAGTAAATTTGAAAGTTAATATGTTATCTTCGTAAATGCAATAGTTACAAAAACTGAGATAGCTGCTCTTTTATTGGTGCCTCCAATACCATAAGCATTTGTTGATGGTGATTTTCTTCAGTAGTCCATTACTTTTGGTAAATTTCCAAACAAAACAAGTCTCAATCTTTCCTCAATTTACATGATATTTGCATTCCTGGAAATTCCATATATATAAACATGGAGCAAAAATGCTTTGTGTTCATATGTAAAATGGAGTTAGGTTCTGGGCTCAGATAATATAAACAGGCTTTTCCTTATAGAAAAGTCACATAGAATGTGGAACCATAACCCCCTGGGTAAGACTGTGATATGGGATCCTGGACCCTTATTGAAAACTACCACCTACATAATTCGTACCTTTCACACGTAACATATTTTATCTGTTGTATGCATAACCGTGGAGTAGTCCTGAGGCCTACATGCTCTTGGAAAAGCAATAAATAAGGTATGTCTTCATTCATCAGGGAAAGGGGGAAGATACATGATGTTTTGCCAAGATAATTACTGTATTTCATAATAAGGGAATCTATTTTTAGTTAAGATTTAAAAGAAGTACCTCTTTTTGCCAAAAGGCAATGTAAAATGTCCCCACTATTCATACAACAGATAAAAATATTTATTGAGTTCTGTTATGTGTTAGGTATTGAGGATTGACGAGTGGCTCAGAGAAGAATCCCTGTCCTCATGGAGCCTACGTTTACTATGGTTTGTGGAGAAAAACTGGCAATCAAAGGAAATGCCCACACGTCCCTCAAATTCTAAGAGTTGTAACATCAAACATTTCCGTTAACTAGTAAAACAAGTTATGAGAATTTTAGAGAGTATAATACAAAAGCAAAAGCCTCTATCAAAATCTTTCGGTCAGGGTTCCATACTTAAGGACTTTGAGGAAGTGTATAAACAAAGCTGCAGATGATTTATTTCAACTCTATTAATAGATTCGAAGACATTTTCAACTAATCCTGTTCAACCCACACTTTGTACTTTACTGAAACTGAGGAAAAAAGCCTCTCTCTTACTTTTGCCTAGTAAGAGAACACAGTTACCCAGGATCATCTTGGCTTTTGAGACATTATTGTTTTGGCTGAGATCCCACTTTCAGACCTCATGTCCTTAGATTTGGCAACTTGAATTCTGGACTGACGACCACTTGGTCTATTTGGACTGATTCTCTGAGCTACCTACTCTCTATGTGGTGATGTGGCTTCAGCCCAGGGCCACAGGTAGAATGTACTTTGTCCCACTCCCACCAGGCAGCTGCAATGCCAATGTGGGACTACATTTGTCAATTAAAGATCCACAACAATATGAAATGTGTAGCCACAAAAATAAAACTTGGTGCCAGGAGCCCAGGGTCCAAATCTCTGCTCCCAAATCTATTTCATGTGGATCCTGGTGTAAATCAATTAATTTTTTTCTTCTGAGTCTCAGTGGCGTCACCCTTAAAATGAGGACAATAATAACCTTGTTCATCAGATTGCTATGAGGATTGTAACAAAACCATGTGTTCCAGAATGCTTTGCAAGCCACACAGCACCATAGTAACCTACACTGCTGTTGTGGTAAGTGATGAGGAGGAGGGTAAGTGGCTGGTTGAAAGGACCCAAAGCCTGAAAAGTCTATAGACATCTGAATGCAATGTACGTTTTGCTGCTTTTCCTGATTAGACAACAACAAGCTTTTGCTCTTAATACTATTTCCACTTTTTACTTTTCTTTTGGATTTGTTGTCATTGATTCCAGTCTATCTAAACATAATTCAGTTTGGTGCCCAGGAGATAGTGAAAAAGCTGGTGCCCAGCTTTTTCTTCTTTGGTGTGGGAGCTTCTGCCTGGGGCTGACCTCCTTCTCCAGGTTAAGGTCCTGTGTAGCTGTCTTAAACTGACCGACCTGAAGTAGACCCAGACACACCTGTAAACTACTTACCTTGCATGGGTGGTGCCAGGCCTGGGGCTAAGAGGGCATGCCTGCTCCTGTAACCTGTAAGGCCTAGTAAAACATGATTAAGGCTCTGCTTGCTGTGTGGGAGTCAACAATGCCATTATAGCCTCCCTTGGCAGATGGTGGGCAAGAGTTCCTGCACTAATAAGAATTTCTTGCTGGATCATCAAAACACATTATCCTTTTGGGGTTTGGACCTTGTAGAACCTTATTCCTATGTTTGAGGCTTCAGCATCTGTGTCTCATGGTCAGTCTGACCTCTCTCTAAACAAGAGATCTGGAAAGAAACACTTTTCCAGGAAATCATCCACAGGCAGTTGACTGACCTTCCGCCATACCCCTTTCATTCCACCCCCAGCAGTTTCTCATGGATACGAAATATGTGCCTTGGGATAATTGGACTAAACAGGTTTGTCCGATTATTTACAAGCTCCTTTCAGTTTACTTGTTTACTTGTTTCAATTTTGCATGGCCAATTTAAAAATTTTTTTGTGGTTCAGACAAAAACCACATATATTACAATGTTTTAGATTAGTTAAGATTCTCTATGATGTGATTAATATAATAATCCATTTTCGGCCTCTGTTGTGAATCAGATGCTTTATATATACGATCTGATTTCATCTTCATAATGCTCCAGAGTAGGCATTATTATCCCCCTTTTAAAGATGAGGCTTAGAAGGCTAAACTCATCTGTTTAAAGCTATGTAGTTGATCATTATCAGAGCTGGAACTGGAGCCTACCTGGATTTCAGTCCAAGTCTATGCTGTTCCCACTATACCATACTGGCTCTTGACCCTTTACTTGCTCTTTGGCATGGCAGTGGAAATCAGTATTATTAATATTTGAGTTTCAGGTTAAGTTCCCTTCAACTTTTCTGTGCAGGGATAGAGGATAGGGTACAAATAGTTCCAGTTTTTTTTTTTTTAGATGGAGTTTCACTCTTGTTGCCCAGGCTGGAGTGCAATGGAGCAATCTCGGCTCACTGCAACCTCTGCCCTCTGAGTTCAAACAGTTCTCCTGCCTCAGCCTCCCAAGTAGCTGGGATTACAGGCATGTGCAACCACGCTCAGTTAATTTTGTATTTTTAGTAGAGATGGGGTTTCTCCATGTTGGTGAGGCTGGTCTCAAACTCCCAACCTCAGGTGATTCGCCTGCCTTGGCCTCCCAAAGTGCTGGGATTACAGGTGTGAGCCACCATGCTCAGCTTTTTTTTTTCTTCTTCTTTTTTCTTTTTATCATGCCACATTATTTTTAATTACGTACAAAGATCTAACATGTCACCCAGGGACCATTTCACCCACTGCTGTTTGGCCGCCGGTCTTTGTCTCTTTCTTCAGCAATGGTGAGGAGGGTACCCTTTCCTCGGGGAAGAGAAATCCATGGTCTGTTGCTCTTACCAATAACAAAAATGTTGGAAAGTCGAGTGGCAAAGCTGTTGCCATTGGCATCTTTCACATGAACCACGTCAAAAGATCCGGAGTGCTTCTCTCTGTTGATAATCATACCAATTCTTCCCAGGTTAGCACCTCCAGTCACCATACACAGGTTACCAGTGTCGAACTTGATGAAATCAATATTCTTGCCAGTCTCCAAATCAATCTGAATGGTGTCATTCACCTCGATGAGGGGTCAGGGTAGCGGATGGTGTGAGCCTCATGAGTCACAAGATGAGGGATTCCTTTTGTGCCCGCAAAGATTGTTCTCACTTTGCACAACTTGTACTTGGCCTCCTCAGGTGTAATACGATGTACAGCAAAGCGACCCTTGGTGTCATAGATCAGATGGAAATTCTCTCTTGTCTTGTCAATGCTGATGACATCCATGAATCCAGCAGGGTAGGTTACATGAGTTCAGACCTTGCCATCAATCTTAATGAACTGCTGCATGCAAATCTTTACTCCATCTCCTGTCAGGGCATACTTAAGTCTGTTCCTTAGGAAAATGATGAGGGGGAGACACTCTCACAACTTGTGGGGACTGCTGAATGGATGAGGAGCAAACACACCAGTCAATTTATCCAGCATCCAATGCTTTGAAGGTGCTACCAGCTTCAGATGCTTCTTGGGACCACGAACCATGGCCGCATTAGGCAAGGAAAGAGGACGTCTGTCTTCTGGTGCGCATAGAAATTTCGTAGTTACAGTTTTTACAAATCAATATGTTTCTTGAAAACATGCCAGGAAGCAGATTGTCATGAAGCAGGCTGAGCATCCAGGGCTATGTCCAGTTATTGATAGTGAGAAGTAAAGGAGAAAGCAATGAACAGTGTTGAATGGTAGACAGACACCAAGCATCGACCCTCTTCAGTCCCTCTCCTCATAGTAGACGTGTAATCATCAAGAAACACAGATTCAATTATGCCTTTACCACACTGTATACATTTGCTTTGATCTGTGTGATTGTTTATGAAGTTAATGACAGTTGCCCCAGTAGACTACGCTCTACAGGGCAGGGAGCATGTCTCTTTCACTTGCCACTGGATCTCTGTGCTTAACTGTGTCTGGCCCTGATCCTTTAACACAGCAGGATTGTTCCTGACTCCAGATCTTTGTACAGAATTTTCCCTGGGTCTGGAAAGCAGTACTGCTGACCCCGCCACTGTCTGCCTACCTGCCCCTCTCGCTCACTTCATGCAAGATTGTGCTCAAATGGCCCCCATCCAAGCAGCCCTCACTGACTACTCTTTCTAAAATAAGATTCTTTCTCTGTCCCTACCCCACATTCATCACCTCCTAATCCTTTGCCTTTCTTATTTAAATATTTTTTCCTACCACAAATCACCTACCAACATTATATTACTATTGATTTTTAAGAATCTGTCTTCTACTAGAATATGAGTTCATTGAAGGCAGAGACTTTACTGCTGTGTCCTTAGTACCTACAATAGTGTCTGGATATAACATGTTTAGTAAATGTTTCATCTAATTGGTTAATACATAAATCCTTATTGAGTTAATGAACATCTCCTAAAATTCATCCCTCAGTTCTGTCCATAGCAGATATTACGATGCCCTGAGCCACCCCCTCTCAGCCCGCCTCTGCTTCAGCTATGGCTGTGGTGGACAATTTCAGTTCATGTCAATGTTGGTTCATCTCAAGTGCAGGCAGAGTCCCTGGCTTTTCTCCACCAGCTTTCTCAGATGATGCCCAGGAAGTTGCCTCGCTGCCTAGAAATGCACGAAGTTACTGTCCTCAGGGGCAACACTCACCAGGAGGGACGGTGCAGGATCTCCACTTCAGAGGGGCAGGTGTGCACCATCTACAGAGAGGCTCAGAGTCCCCATCAGCATTGACCCGCAGGGATGAGGACAATAAGCTCTACGAGGTACCCTTCATGACCTTTCCTTTCTTCCCCCACCACTCCACCTGCGCCGTTGCTCTGGCTTCCTTGGGTCATCTTTTAAATTAACCGTCTACCTCCAAGTCCGCATGGAAAAAATCCAATCCAAGATACTGTCCTTTCCAACACTATGATCAATAACACAGGTGTGAATAATCATGGCATATTTGTCAAATTTGTTTAAAAATATTAGCAAAAGAGTTTGTGTTTTTTTCTTTCCTCTTTTTATATTTTCTTTCTTTCTTTTTCTTTTTTTTTTTTTTGAGACAGTGTCTGTGGCACGATCTTGGCTCACTGCAACCTCTGCCTCCCGGGTTCCAGCAATTCTCATGCCTCAGCCTCCCGAGTAGCTGGGATTACAGGCATGTGCCACCTTCCCCAGCTAACTTTTTTTTTTTTTTGTATTTTTAGTAGAGATCGGGTTTCGCCAGGTTGGCCAGGATAGTCTCAATTTCCCGGCCTCAAGTGATCCACTTACCTCAGCCTCCCAAAGTGCTGGGATTACAGGCGTGAGCCACCATAGTCAGTGAGTTTATGGTTAAAAAAAAAATTTTTTTTTTTTACTTTTGTAGAGATGACAAAGTCTCACTATGTTGACTAGGCTAGTCTCGAACTCCTGGCCTCAAACAATCCTTCTGCCTTGACTTCCCAAAGTGCTGGGATAGCAGGCATGAGCCACCGTACCTGGCAAATAGGTAATAGGGTTTATGGTTTACCAAGTGCTTTCACTCAGGTTGATTAATAGATTGCCTAACAGAATCACGATTCAAATGAGAATTGAAAATATCTGGAAAATGAGTTGAATTTAAGAAATAAAATCTAGTAGGAAAAAGTATAAAAGCCAAGCCTTAGGTTAAAAAAAAAAACCCACATACATAAAGGAAAGAAATAACCCAAACCTCACCCTGGTAGTTTTTCTTCATTAGGCAGCCCTTGGCACTTTAACTCTTAAGTCTTGGCGGTTTCTACATTCCAAGTGGTTCTTCAATCTTTACACAGAACTTGTTGCAGCAGAAAAGTCCAGCGTGGGTCCAGGCTGTCCAGAAAGCCCCACCGTGGCAAACATGCACCAAATGACATCAGCTTTCCAAGGGAGTCCTAGACCAGGGGGTGCCTGTGAATGCTCCACATGCAGCTGCCTGGGAAAATTAATCCCTGATTTGTAGCAAATGCCTATTCCCATGTTGTAAACTTCCACTGTAGCTGATTTTAAGCTACCAACATGACAACACCAAATGTGGAGTTGGGAAGCAATGCACACAATTGGCTCCCGTGAACCTGTAAGGGCCAGCTCCAGCATTTTAAAAGTAGAGAGCGTCATTTTGCTTCTTTATCCAGCTCCAGCATTTTAAAAGTAGAGAGCGTCATTTTGCTTCTTTATCAAGTACCGCCCCCATTTATTAGGGAGTAAAGTTTTGATCAACTAATTCAATGAATGACCAACAACATGCATACATGTAGAAATAGCTAATGAGGCCAGTCGCGGTGGCAAGTGCCTGTAATCCCAGCACGCTGGGAGGCTGAGGCAGGCGGATCACAAGCTCAGGAGTTCAAGACCAACATGGCCAACATAGTGAAACACCGTCTCTACTAAAAATACAAAAAATTAGCCGGGCGTGGTGGCACACACCTGTAATCCCAGCTACTCGGGAGGCTGAGCAGGAGAATCACTTGAACCTAGGAGGCGGAGGTTGTAGTGAGCCAAGATTACACTGCACCCCAGCCTGGGTGACAGAGCAAGACTGTCACCCAGAAAAAGAAAAAAGAAATAGCTAATGAGTATGAGTTTGGGCAAAATTTGGTGAGTGAGCATGAGTTTCCCAAAGTTTGGTGGCAAACTTTCCAAAAGTTTTCCTGGTTTTAGGGACAGCCGTCTTTATAGTTTTTCTTTTGTCTAAAATCCATGGCCTCTGCGTGATACCCTAGATCTTTAAAAGTAGATTTACTAGTTCGATATGTGAAGCCTGGGGTTGTGCAAACGAAACAGAGAATTCTCACACAGGAATTCCAGGAAAATGAGACATGTTAATGGAAAGTTAATATTTCAATTCATTGGAACTTTCCATAGTACATATTCCTCAAAGGACCTGAGCTCGCTTTTCGTCAGAGCACACAGCACTACAATGTCATTTAAGTATTGAAGGCTCTGTCCTAGCAACAACTGTGCCTCTTGTCACTAATAGACACATTCTTTGGAACCTCTGGACGCATTTTCACATGGACCACACCTCTATGTGTTTTCTGCAAATGAGCACATGAGCATGTACCCGGGGATATGGCTGTGGCTGTCACTGTGAACACGTGTTCCTGGGCCTGCCCATGTTGGAGAGTTATCTCTGAGCACCCAGACATGCCATGCCCTGTAGTAAACTGCCTCACGGTGATGAAAATCCCAAAGACAGATGTTTCCTCCCAAACAGGGCATATCACAGAAAGTTCCACGAGAAATGTAAATAAGCAGATTTAAAAATAATACTTAGTTCATGAAAGATTTCTCCAGAATATTACTGCCTCATTACTAAAACCAGAACGTGAAAGAAGGACAACTGTTGGAGCAAATGTTTTAATTTAGAAGTTTCCCTCATTTATCCCAGATTGAGAATGCAAGAGATACGTAAAACAACAAAAGCAGCTCATTGTAAGATGACCCAGATATAAAATCAATGATTAAAAGGAGCCTTCGGAAGAAGGCTGTGAATATTCTTAATTATTATCAGGTCTCTAGGACTTTGTGCACTTTTTATTGAACTTGATGATGAACAACAAGCTAATTGTTTAAGATGCAGAACTCTCTTGACAAAGGTAACATTGATTTCTTCCTCTCTTTTAACAAAACACTTTTCTTGAAACTTTGAAAACCACGACTCTTTCACAACACCCTATTTAAACTTTTTTCCTGAAAAAAAAAAAAAATCCCCAGTACAAAGCCTGTTAGCAAATGCAAGAGCAATATAATAATAATTTTTGACAGGGTGCAGTGGCTCACACCTGTAATCCCAGCACTTTGGGAGGCCGAGGCAGGTGGATCATTTGAGGTCAGGAGTTCGAGACTAGCCTGACCAGCATGATGACACACTGTCTGTACTAAAACTACCAAATTAGTCAGGCGTGGTGGCACACGCCTGTAAGCCCAGCTACTCAGGATGCTGAGGCAGGAGAATTGCTTGAACCCGGGAGGTAGATGTTGCAGTGAGCCAAGATTGTGCCACTGCACTCCAGCCTGGGCAACAGAGTGAAACTCCATCTCAAAATAAAAGAAAATAAAATAATCCTTAACATGTTTGAGGTATTTGCCTTATGCATTATTCATTATTTCATTTAAAGTTCACATACAATTTCTAAGATGAATACTGTTGTTTGTAGACTCCTGTTTGTTGCTGAGGAAGGTAAAGCTTAGGGAGGTTAAATGACTTGCTTAAGATCAACCAGGTAATAAGTGGAAATGAGGAAGGTCAGATTTGAAAGCATGAAGTTCTTTTCTCAACTACTACACAAAGTCTCCCTAAGAGGTTTAAGGAGCCCCCCAAAATAACATCATGTGGAAGATCCCTTGTCCCTGTTTGTGACATTTTGTCCTGCTGAAATCTTGTTCAAATCAAAGGTAGCAATAGTGGGAGAAAGTAGCAGGGAGAAGGCAACAGAGTTTGAGTTGTCAGTGAGATTGGAAGAATTTGAATTCAGACACCTCTAGTTGCTATTAGTTTGGTGTAAAAGTAATTGCGATTTTTGTCATTAAAAGTAATGGCAAAACATCGTATTTGAATGAGATATTGAAAATGCCGGCCGGGCGCGGTGGCTCAAGCCTGTAATCCCAGCACTTTGGGAGGCTGAGACGGGCGGATCACGACGTCAGGAGATCGAGACCATCCTGGCTAACACGGTGAAACCCCGTCTCTACCAAAAAATACAAAAAACCACCAGGGCTAGGTGGCGGGTGCCTGTAGTCCCAGCTACTCCGGAGGCTGAGACAGGAGAATGACGTAAACCTGGGAGGCGGAGCTTGCAGTGAGCTGAGATCCGGCCACTGCACTCCAGCCCAGGCGACAGAGCAAGACTCCGTCTCAAAAAAAAAAAAAAAAAAGTCTTAGATATCTTATATTTGAATAAGTATGTTATTGAAATAAGGATATTTTGACACTAAAAGTAATGGCAAAAACTGCAATTACTTTTGCACGTACCTAATATTAACATTTTATTCCATTAATTTTTTTCTTTTTTTGAGATGGAATCTCTCTCTTTCACCCTGGCTGGCATGCAGTGGCACCATCTCAGCTCACTGCAACCTTGGCCTCCCGGGTTCAAGCGATTCTCCTGCCTCAGCCTCCTGAGTAGCTGGGATTATAGGTGCGCACCACCATACCTGGCTAATTTTTGTATTCTTAGTAGAGGTGGGGTTTCACCATGTGGGCCAGGCTAGTCTTGAACTCCTGACCTCAAGTGATCTGCCTGGCTCGGCCTCCCAAAGTGCTAGGATTACAGGCGTGAGCCACTGTGCCTGGCCAATTTTGTCATCATCTGATCTTCTCCCATCCCATATAGCTGAGTTATATCTTTGGCTACCGGGTTTTCTCAGGAGAGCATGAGTCCTTTGCATCCAAGGGTCACTGGCATTCTCCTTGGCTGGCTGTACCCTGGGGCCAGCCCTACCATCTGTAGTGCGACTAACTCACCCTTGGCTCCAGCAGCAGACACAGACCTTCACCATGCCATTATTTTCTTCTGTTTCCTGAAGGATATTATCCAGGGGCCATTTGGCCAATTAAACAATTCCACCATTGTTGAAGTCATCGAGGTTTCATTACCTAGAGACAGATGAGAATTAGATATAATTCTTGTTTGATAATGATACTAATTGATAAATCCATTTTTCTTCTGTGTCTCTGCAAAATTTTAGGTAAGTTCTCTAGCACCTAATTTGAAACGGGGTAGCCATGTCTCCAAGGCCTAGGAAACTCCTCACTTGATATCCTGTTCACTGTGCCAATTATTGACCAAAGTAACATTTTCTCACACTGTTGAGATGCCTCAACTCTTGGCAAACAGGAATCACCTCAGTTTTTTAGCAGGTCTTTGGAAAGGTACCACACAGGACAGTGCAAGGCAGTTCAGCACTGGGTAAGTAGAATTATTTTCTACTGTATTTTCTATAAATGGACTTAGTTGTTGTGGCTGTGATTGAATTATCTTCACAGAGTAGTATTTGAGGGGGGATTATGAAGCAACATAGATTTTGGGAACTCTCTCTGTGTGTGTGTGTGTGTGAGAGAGAGAGAGAGAGAGAGAGAGAGAGAGAGAGGAACAGGATGGGTGAGGCAATGTCAGCAGATATTTAACACAGAAACCATGCATCAAAAGATTTCCTAGTATGCACTACTTAAACATCCCTTTTATCTTGAAATTGTTAGAATTAGAGGTAAGAATTTCTTTCCTTGGGAAGGTCCCACTTATTATTTCTCCTCTTTTTTTTTTTCCTTTTTCTCCTATGTATCCCTGCCGCCTGGAATGCTAATTTACACTTCTAATAATTTGTAGTTGATAAATCACATCCACACTCATTATCTTATTGCTCTTTGCCCTGACACCGTGAGTCAGGATAGACTGGCACCCTTGTACCCTCTTAATAAATAAGGAAACTAAAGGTCAGAGATCTTGTGATGGGATTAAGCTCACATACACAGCAAATATGCCACCCACTGGAAGTCAGGTCATGTGAGTCTATCTCAGTCCGCTTTCTGTTAGACACGGGGCAAGCTGGTCTGTTAATTGCTGGGTTTGGGGGATTTTGTTTTTGTTTCTTGAGGGATGAGGTTTTGGCCTAAAAAGTAAGAGCACAATATCAGCCAGCCATAGAAACACAATCTGAAAAACAAGTATTACTTTCCAGGATGTTAGGAGAACAAATGTTCCATGCCACACAGAATTATACTGTTTGCAACTCTGTTTGGCACTTAAACGGAAATGTATTTTAAAATGATGGTGTCATCACTCTCATGACATTAAAACTGACCAGATATGGAGTAATGCATTTGGGTAGCTCCAGATGTTGTTCGTCTAGTGGGTCATTTCCCCTCATTGTATCCACAAAGTGGTTGCTGAACAACACTATCCTTGTGGATTTCTGGTACCTGATTGAAATTTTCCTGGACACTTTTCTACTTCCTGGCTGCAATTTAATTGATGCAGAAATATAAACTGAATGCAGCTTCTGGCTTTGACATGTCCCCAAATTACAAGATGCTTTTCCCCTAAACCTAACAGCTGGCATCCACAGAAATATCTGAAAACATCCTTCAATAAAGTTTACCAAAAAATATCCACTGCAAAATGCTATTTTGACAGCTGTTCAAGTGACAAACATCTAAAGTGAACTTACTTAAGCCCTCTAAATTTTATATTTTTAAAAAGATGGATTGCATGAAATTGCCTCACCTGAATTGATTTATCTTTTATGACTTCACACTTTCAAACCTAAATATTTGTCCTGAATTACATCACAAAAACCTATAGAAATGCTTAATTGTTCTTTTCTTGGGAATTATGATGAATTTTAAAACATATATTGAATATTTATTTTCTTACAGATTCATTCATCTATCTCTCAATTCATGATCCATATTTGAACTTATATATAGCTTCGATCCTTGATACTGTCAAAGACTATAGCTCCATGAAGTCTTTTTAAAAAAATAATAGGTTTATAGATATGTAACTTATATATCATACAATATGTAACATATGTCATACAATATGTAACTTATATATCATACAATTCACTTATTTAAAGCGCACAATTCAATGGTTTTCGGTATGCACATCCATAACCATAATCAATTTTAGAATATTTCATCACCCCCAAAAGAGACCTCACGCCCATAAGTTGTCCATGAGATAGTCTTTTTTTTTTTTTTGAGATGGAGTCTCGCTCTGGAGCCCAGGCTGGAGTGCAGGGGCGTGATCTCCTCTCACTGCAACCTCAGCCTCCTGGGTTCAAGCGATTCTCCTGCCTCAGCCTCCCGAGTAGCTGCAACTACAGGCACACGCCACCACACCTGGGTAATTTTTCTATTTTTAGTAGAGATGAGGTTTTACCAGGTTGGCCAGGCTCCTCTCAAAACCTCAGGTGATCCATCCACATCAACCTCCCAAAGTGCTGAGTTTATAGGCGTGAGCCACTGCGCCTGGCCCCAGAAGATTAATACATGTGTTTATCTTATAGAAATACTCAGAATAATGTTTCATCAAATATCTGTGCACCTGTGGCCCAGGCAAGTCAACAAATAAAGTTAACCATCACGAGTCCATCCTTTGTTAACTTGATTCCTATGTGCATCTCATTAAGCCATATTTAACCTCCAAACGAAGACAATAACAAGGTCATAATTCTGTTTAACATAATACAACTATGACATGTACAACTCAGTATGCACCAATCCCTTCCTAGAGAGGAGGTAAAGTCCTTGAGTGATGTTTACTTTTCTCCTTCATATAACTTAAACTCGATGATGTAAAATCAACAATACATAAACACTATGACAGAAAGTCAATATGTCTTATGTTACATGACAAGGAAATAAGAGAGGGAAGAAAACAAAGGTATTTGCTTTATTGTATACACACATATTCATAACAAAATAAGGAGGAAATACTCATGGCAATTACAGTCCTTGTTTTTGTAGCTGGTCATGTGATCCTAGCTGGTATTTATAACAACCTTCTTTCAGTACTCACATTTTGTATTTCCTTTTACCTTCAGCAAGCACCTTAGCTGGTCATGGTACGTTACCTGGTGGGTGGCCAGGACCTTTTTTTCTGAAGGGTCTGAACCATTAGAAAAACTGCCTGGATTGGGTCGTTGTATCTTCCTGTTGACCTTAATCACAGGATATGTGATGAAGAGGCATCACCTTAAACACTAAGAGATGCCCTAAGGAATCTGCTATATTCCAGACATACTCTCCCTTACATCCATTGTGGAGTAGCAGTCCAATTTCCTTGTGGTTGTCAGGATTATTCACTGTAACCAAAACAGTAACTCCCTGTTTGCTTGTTGATTCAGAGGCATGAGGAGCCCAAAGTGGCTGGGTGGGCATCTTAATTTCCAGTTCAGTGGAATTGTTGTGTCTTCTGCTGGAAGCATTCCCTCCTTTGGAATCAAGACCTCTAGACCTTTAGATCATATGGTCTCTGGAATTGGAAACAAAAACTTTGCTAGTAGGTTACTAGGGGTAATAGTGAGTGGTGCCACTCCCATCTCCATCTCTTGATTCGTGGACCCATGAAACCTGGCTATGGAAGAAATAGCAACATATATTGGATGCTGATTCAGAACATATATAGCCTTCTGGAGAACCTTGCCCCTGGCCTGCAGAGTATTGCCACCAACTGGCAAAGGACCTGAGTCTTCAAAAGGCCATTCTACTGTTCTGGCAAGGGAGCTGCCTCAGAATGCTGAATTCCATGAGCTTGGGTCCACTGCATACTTCATTTGCTGAGAAGTGAGTTCCTTGATGAGAAGTAATGCTGTGTGGAATACCATGATGGTGGATAATTCATTCTGTAAGTTCATGGAGTGAAGTCATGGCAGAAGCATTCCATGCAGGAAGGCAAATCTGTATCCAGAGTAAGCTTCTGTCTAGTAAGAATAAAACCCTCAGCCAGGTAAGGTGGCTTATGCCTGTAATCCCAGCACTTTTGGAGGCTGAGGTGGAAGGATCCCTTGAGTCCTTGAACTCCTAAGTTCAAGATCAGCCTGGGCAACAGAGGAAGACCCTACCTCTATTTTTTTGAAAAAGAATAAAACTCTGCCCCTTCCGTGATGGAAGGGGTACAATGTAACCAATCTGCCACCAACCTGCTAGCTGATTACCTGGGGATTGATGTCGTATTGGGGGCTCAGTATTAGTCTCTGCTGCTAGAAAATGGAGCACTCAGCAGTCGCCTGCAGCCACACTGCCCTTGGTAAGTGGAAGTTCTTGTTGCGGATCCCATGTGTTACCCCCCATCCTTACCATCATGGACACTTTGTTCAAGAGCCCACTGGGCTAGGGAAAGTGACTGACTGGTATCCACAGAATGGGTCATCGTATCTACCTTATTATTACCCTCTGCTGAGGTCACCCTTTGGTGAACATTCATATGGGACATAAATATCTTTACATTCTTTGCTCATTCAGAGAGATCTGTCCACATATCTCTTCCCCAAATTTCCTTGACACAAATTTTCCAATCATATTCCTACCAATTTCCTGGCCATTCAGCCAAATCGTTGGCCACAACCCATGAATAAATATATAATCACAAGTCTGGCTCTTTCTCCTTCCAAGCAAAGTGCACAGCCAAGTACACTGCCCAAAGTTATGCTTCCTGGGAGAGCTTTCCTTCACCACTGTCCTTCCAGGGATGTCTCATGGAAGGGCTATAGTGTTGCAGCTATCCGTTTTCAGGCAATACCTGGCTATCAGGAGAACCACCTGTAAACAGTAGGTCAAAGTTTTCTCTTCCTCTGTCAACTAGTCACTGGATACTCTATGAGGCCATAGGTGCAGGCTGAGAGAGAAAGACAGTATCTTATAGTAGGAAGGGGGACCACAGGCATTTGGGCCTCTTTTTCATGTAACTTACTTGTGCCTTCTGGACTTGTGAGGACTTAGTTACATATATACCACTCCCATTTGATGGCGGTATATACGTGACTTCAGGTGGTCCTTATTGACAGGTATGGAGAAAAAAGCATTCGCTGGATCAATAGCTGCATAGCAGGTTCCAAGATATGTGTTAGTTTATTGAAGCAATGAAACCACATCAGCAGCACACCCAACTTTATGGCCTGATGTATTAGATAACACCCAGTTCATGATGGTAGCTCAGGTCACATGGCAACTTGGTGGCCCATGGTTAGTAATTCAGTCTCTACTATGGCTCATGAGCAGGTTAAGAGCTGTTTTTCAAAAGGAGGGTAATTATCGGCAGAGAATGGCAGGGCATTGCTTCAAATCCCAAGGGCCTGCACTGCGATTCACTGGCAGAGGCCTGCCAAAGGCTCCAAACAGCACCCACATCTGCTGCAGACACTCCAGGCACCATCACATCTGCTGGGTCACATGGCCTGATCCAGTGGCAGAACAGCTGGTACAGCAGCCTGTTGCAGAACCTCCCCTTGTTCTGGATCCCACTCAAAACCAGCAGCTTTTTGGGCCACTCGGTAAATGGGCTGGAGCAATAAACCAAATGAGGAATACGTTGCCTTCAAAATTTAAAGAAACCCATTGGGCACTGTGCCTCTTTTTGGGTTGTAGGCTGGGCCTACAACAACTTACCACGTACAATAAGTTAACCTTCACTTTAGAAAGGATATCTAGACATGCCCCCATGCCTCTGGACCCCTAGAAATTTCACTGACATAGAAGCCTCCTGAATTTTTGTCAAATTTATTTCCCAATCTCTGACACACAGCTGTCTTACTAATAAGTCTAGGGTAGTTGCAACTTTTTGGCTGGTAGTCCAATCAGCATAATGTCTTCAATGCCTGAAACAGTGTTGTTGACTGTGCACCCCACAAATTCACATATTGCAACCTAATCAGCACCCCGATGTGATGATATTTGGAGATGGGGCCTTTGGACGTTAATTCGGGTTAGGAGAGGTCATGAGGGTTGGGCCCTCATGATGGGATTAACACCCTAATAAGAAGAGGAAGATGAGTTCTCCTCTCTCTGTCTTCATGAATGCACCAAGGAAAGGCCATGTGAGGCCATAGTGAGACCCTACTGGGAGTCAAATCAGCCGGCATCTTGATCTTGTATTACCCTGACTCCAGAAGAGTGAGAAATAAATTTCCCCTACTTGAGTCACCCAGTCTATGGTATTTTGTTATGGCAGCCTGAGCTGTCTAAAGCAAGTATGGTATCTTGCAGAAGGGAAAGAAGATCATGATCCCTGCAAACAAAATTATGACAGGGCTGGAGAGTCTTGATATACTCCTGAGATAGAACAGTGAAAGTACATTTCTGGTCTTGTCAGCAAACTGAAAGCAAACTGCTTCAGGTGGTCCTTATTGACAAGTATGGAGAATAAAAGCGTTTGTTGGATCAATAGCTGCATACCAGGTTCCAAGATACGTGTTGATTTGTTCAAGCAATGAAACTACATCGGGTAAAGCAGCTACAATAGGAATCACTGCTTGGTTAAGTATATGATAATTCACTGTCACTCTCTGAGATTCATCTTTCTTTTGCCCAGCCCAAATAGGTGAGTTGAATGGGAATGTGGCGGGAATACCACTTCTGCATCCTTTCAAGTCCTTGATAGTGGTACTAATCTCAGAAATCCTTCCAGGAATGCAGTATTTCTTTTGGTTACTATTTTCCTAGGTAGAGGCAGTTCTAATGAACTCAACTTGGCCTTTCTCACCATCATAGCACTCTTTCCAGAGGTAGATAGAACCAATGTGGGAATTCTGCCAGCTGATGTGTACATCTATTTCAATTATGCATTCTGGAACTGGGGAAATAATTGCAGGATAGATTCAGAGACCTAATGGGCTCCCTGTGAAATGGACTTGAGCTAAAACTACATTGATTATCTGACCTTCACCTGATCTATTTTGACTGGTGGGTCACAGTGACATTTTGGGTATTGTGGAATTAGTATTCAGTAGTCCCTAAAATATTTGATTATTTCCTTCTTCTCAGTGCACAATTGCCCTGGGAAAAAGCTGTATGTCCCTTTGGGTAAGACTGGAAAAAAGATTAATGTTACAATTTTTTGTAGGCCAGGAGCAATGGCCCATGCCTGTAATCCCAGCACTCTGGGAGGCTGAGGCAGGAGGATCACTTGAGTCCAGAATTTCAAGACTAGCCTGGACAACATAGGGAGAACTTGTCTCTACAAAAACAGAAATAAAAAAATTAGCCAGGTGTGATGACATGTGCCTGTGGTACCAGCTACTCAGTAGGCTGAGGTGGGAGGATCGCTTGAGCCCAGGAAGTCGAGGCTGCAGTGAGCTGTGATCATGTCATTGTACTCCAGCCTGGGTGACAGAGCGAGACCCTATCTCAAAAACAAACAAAAACTTTTTTTTTTTTTTTTTTTGCAGTATACTTGGATTCTTCCTCTAGGGGACCTGGCCTCCCTTTCATTCAAGGATTCTGGGTCTGTAAACTGGCTCAAGGCTGGAAATTGTTTGAGGGGCCATGCTCTTATTATGATTCAGGTTAGGCTTTTGTTCACTTGACTTAGAACTTTTCTGTTTATAAGGTCAAGTAAGAATCTAGTAGGCCTATTATCTACTCAATTCCAGAAGCATCATCTTCATTGAGCCAATGCCATAGGTCTGTGCAAGTCAAACCATTCTGATTGCTGCCTGGACCCTGTACGGTAACCATTACCATCTTGCCTCTGGTGGTTGAGTGCTGCCCCTTGGCTCCTGCCACCCTGGAATCTAACTATGCCTATTCCACTTAGATTTTCCAGTTAGCGCTGTGGCTCCCACTGTCAGGTCTGGGCCACAGAGAAGAGCAATCACAGAGCTCTTCAAGGATGCTGGGCTCCCCTCACAAATTTATTTCTCACAACAGCGGTGAAAGGTATATGTTTTGGTGGGTGGGCAGGTCTTAAATGACAAATTTACTATAACATTCGAATCTCCTTACACCTTTGAATCCCTTCCTCTTTGTAAAACCAAGGCAGATCTGGCATTTCCCACTTGCTCACTACGGGTCACCTTCTGGTCCACATTTCAGCCACTCGACCAAATGAACTATTAGAGCCCTAATTTCCCAAGACACAACATTAAATTCAGACTCTCTGCTTTGTGAGTCCGTATCAATAAATTTGACCTGATTCAACTTCACACTCCTTCCACCATTATCCTACATCCTTAATATCACTCCAACATATGTTCCCAGATTTCTATTTGTATAAGTTAGAAAACTAAAGTAGTTCTTTTGCAGTATAGAATACCAACTCTTGGATCACATTTTGTGCCTCATCTGTAGGGGCCTATTGGCACTTTAGTCTAGTTATAGGTCTAGAAGCAAAGAAGAATGATGGGACGGGTCCTGAAAAGAATCAGCATTGTCTTGTGTGACAACTGCCTCAGGGAGGTCATTAGTTTCCTCAGGCCATGCAGGATTAACTCTCTCAGATGGGGTATGGAAGCTGCTGCTTCCACTGGGGGTAGAGAGGCTGTTTCCACTCAAAGAAGACTCCAAAGAAGACTCGTCAGAATGTAGGGGCTCAATGTCCCCATTCAATGTCTTCCCTCATGTCCCCATTCCAACTTGCAGGATTCATGCCTTCTCCATAAGTGTCCTCACTTTAACAGTAGACACCTTGTGGTGCTGGGAGTTAATTTGTGTTGTAATCCAGTGAGTTGCAGGTTGAGATTCTGGGTTTGATTTTCAGCAATCTCAGTTCTGCTGTGGGAGATAAGGGTCTCTTTCACAGCATACAGAGAAGCTCTTAGGTCATTTATGTGGTGTATGAGCTGCAAATCCAAATCTCTGGACTCATTCTATCCCACCCTCACCAGTTTGTCCAGCCACATTAAGAGCCATCGGCCAATCTCACAATACTCATTATTTTGACAAAAATGTTCTAAAGTATCGTATATGCAGTTACATATAGCTTTGCTTCTTGTAAGTAGTTGATTAGAAGTAGCCAATTGTGATAGTTTGCATATCTCTATTGCCAGAGCATGCCATGGACTATCAGTGCACTCTTTACTTCTGGAAATAGAGTCATGAGCATCTTTAAATCTAGTTAGAGAAAATTGCAAATATCCCAGAAATCATTTAGAAAACTCCACCTTAAAACATTGTTCCTTTAGAAGCATGCTTGGCACCAAAATCTGTATTAGCCTGTGTTCTCCAGAGAAACAAAACCAAAAAAAAAATAATAATAAAAAACAAAAATGTATCTATAAAAAGATATTTGTTATAAGGAATTGGATCATGAAATTATGGAGGCTGACAAGTCCTGAGATCCTCATTTAGCAAGCTGGAGATCCAGCAGAGCCAACAATGTAACTCCAGTCTGAGTCTGAAGGCTTGAGAACCAGGAGAGCCAACGGTGTTGTTCCAGTCCAAAACTGTCAGGTGGGGACCCAAGAAGAGCCAATATTTCAGTTTGAGTCTCAAGGCAGGAAAAAATTAAGACAACGTCCCTGTTCTGAACTCCTTCTCAGGCAGGGGATGTTCTCTCTTACTTGCAGGAGGGTCGGTCTTTTTTTCTGTTCAGGCCTGAGATTGGATAAGGCCCATCACATTCCAGAGGGGGCAATTTGCTTTACTCGGTTTATTGATTTAAACGTTAAACTCATCCAAAAACACTAAGAACAATGTTTGATCAAATGTCTGTG
Source organism: Colobus angolensis palliatus (assembly GCF_000951035.1). NCBI lineage: Eukaryota > Metazoa > Chordata > Mammalia > Primates > Cercopithecidae > Colobus > Colobus angolensis. Next base: position 33,450 of record NW_012115389.1, read on the forward strand.
TATCCTGTAGTCCAGTCATGTTGACACATAAAATTAACGCTCACGGTGACCCTATTTTGAAGCCCACTGGCACTGAGAACTTACAAGAAACATTTAGTGTTTTATGTCTAAATATGAATAGCCAGGGATCACTAAGCATCAGAGGCCAAGGCTCTAAGATGAAACACAGAGTCCAAACAAGAGTAACTTGAAGGAAACAGAAGAAATTGTTGAAAACAAACTGCTTACTATTAGTATCCTCAGAAAAGGTGAGAGTCAAGATGCATGTAAGAATGAGAGTGATAAAACAGTTAACATTCAGAGAACAAGAAAGAGCCTCCTGGATATTAAAACAAAGATGGCACAGCCGTAAAACTAAATATGAAGGGTGACATTGAAAAAAATCTCCCCCGAAGCAGGACACTGAGACAGGAGTAGCAGCAAACAGAATAAGCAAATTAGAAGATCCATCAATAATTATATCAGAGTGAGATAACAGAGACAACAAGAGGACAGGGAGATTATTTAAAGTTCAAAAAACCAAGACAGGCCGGGCAGGGTGGCTCACAACTGTAAGCACTTTGGGAGGCTGAGGTCAGGAGTTTGAGACCAGCCTGGCCAACATGGAGAAACGCAGTCTCTACTAAAAATACAAAAATTAGCTAGGTGCGGTGGCGCATGCCTGTAGTCCCAGCTACTTGCGGCCTGAGGGAAGAGGATGTGTGGAACCCGGCAGGTGGAGGTTGCAGTGAGCCGAGATCGTGCCATCGCACTCCAGCATGGGCAACAGAGAGAGACTGCCTCTCAAAAACAAAAACACAAACAAAACGAACAAACAAACAAAAAACCCACAAAATCTCAAGACAAACGATATTACTTTTGCTGAATTAAAGAACATGAATTTTCCTACTGAGCGGCCTACTAAGTGCTCTGCACAAGAAATGCAGTGGGGGACGGGGGGTGAGGGGATAAGTGACCCAAGCCGTAAGAGAACCCTTCTAAAGGACAAAATTAGGATCAAGACAAGATGACTTTTTTCTGTGAAGTCAGGAAGACATGAGCTCAGTGTTTCTGTTGGCTGTTTCTTTCCACATTTGGGGAGAGCCCATCTGTCTCATCCAGAGCAGAAATAAGAGATGGAGAGGGAGAGATGGAGAGAGAGAGAAAGAGAGAGAGAGAGAGAAACACTATGTTGGAATCTCTTGTTTTCGTCATTTATGCTCACCCTTCGGCACTTTCTTCTCTAGTATGTCTAGTACGATGGGAACTGATACCAATACGTGTGTCTTTTGGCCAAAACATTTTGAGACTGTTTTCAACAGGAGTGAGATGGGTGGTCTGTAATCCACAACCTGCAGGCGCTTGTCACTGTTCTAGCCAAACCCAAACCCACACACGCACACACACGTGCAGGCTCTACTCCTCATCTGCAAATCACTGCTTAGAGGAAAGAAGTTCATTTTCTTGCCCATTTAGTGCATTGCAGACACTGTGCTGGTGAATGAAGGAGGATCAGTCTCTGCCTTTAAAGGGCTTTTTGTCAAAAAGCATCCTGGTGAAGGCAGAAAAACAGGCAATTTCATGTGACTGAGATGTTGGGCACAGCGCACAAGAAAGAGAGAGAGAGAAACCTGCCTTTCTTTCCTCCCTTTCCTTCCTCCTTCCTTTCTTCCCTCTTCCTTTCTGTCTCTCTCTCTCTGTTGTGGTAAGAGTACCTAAAATCTATTCTCTTAGCAAGCTTTTGTATATTAGCTACAGTACTCATGTTGCACATTAGCTTTTCAGATTTATTCACTCTTTGTACTCTTGTTTTTTTGAGACAAAGTCTTGCTCTGTCGCCCAGACTGGAGTGCAGTGGGACGATCTTGGCTCACTGCAACCTCCGCTTCCAGGTTCAGGTGATTCTCCTGCCTCAGCCTCCTGAGTAGCTGGGATTATAGGTATGCACCACCACGCCTGGATAATTTTTGTATTTTTAGTAGAGATGGAGTTTCACCATGTTGGCCAGCCTGGTCTTGAACTCCTGACTTCAGATCACCTGAGATCCACCAACCTTGGCCTCCCAAAGTGCTGAGATTACAGGCATGAGCCACTGTGCCCCGCCCTTTGACTGCACCCTTTGACCCTTTGACTTACATATCCCTATTTCTCACTCCTTCCTAACACCTGGTAACCACCTTTCTACTCTAGGTTCAACTAAATTATTGCAAATGGCAGATCCTCTTTTCTTTTCTTTTCTTTTCCTTTCCTTTCCTTTCCTTTCCTTTCTTTTCTTTTCTTTTTTCTTTTCTTTCTTTCTTTCTTTTTCTTTCTCAGAGACAGTCTCACTGTCACCCAGGCTGGAGTGCAGTGGTGCCATCACAGCTTATTGCAGCCTCAAACTCCTGGGCTCAA
>NW_012115389.1:36932-39275 GCF_000951035.1 Colobus angolensis palliatus
AATCTGAAGATTAATTATAACTTTTAAAACTCTGATTTGCTAACTATATACGTGGTCAGAATATTTATATAGGCTGGGCACGGTGGTGCACGCCTGTAGTCCCAGCATGTTTGGAATAGCAAGGTGGATAGATGGGTGGATTGCTTGAGCTCAGGAGTTTGAGGCCAGCTTGGGCAACATGGTGAAACCCCGTCTCTCCATAAAAACAAAGCAAAACAAAACAAACAAAAAAACTACTTATGGAGCAGTGTCTGCTCATATGAAAGAAAGACAAGTAATAAAATCTTGTCTCTTTCCTAGAAAATAATGATAATCCTAGGAACTGCCAGTTTAAATCCTAGAAGAAATTGTATAAGGACACCCGTCTCCCCTCTCAGGTTCTAGGAGAATGCTTTTTGAGAACTGCCAGGCCTAGGGGTGGAATGGGCTTCCCAGGGTGCCCCAGCTGTGCCTGAAGAATTCAGGAATGTTAGATTACCCTCAGTTACCAAAGCAGTCCTGTGTCAGCTAGGCCTGTGCGGAAAGGTGAATGAATGCCTGTGCTTTGGAATTCCACCCCCCTCACCCCACCCACAAGCCTTCTCTCTCGCTCAGTAATAAAGCAGAGCTCATGCTCACTACGGGTGTTATTGCTCTTCAGGATTACACATTAATCCATACTGTGTGATTACTTTACAGCAACTTTGTTTTCTTAATTGTGCTGAGGCATCTGAGGAATTTGACACTGCTGTGGTGAGGTTGGCATTTGTTTATACCAACAACACACACCATTAAGAAGCTTAAGCTAGCAAAAGCCTAACGCATTAGAGATGCCATGGCTCAAACATGAAATCATATCACATAGCATATCTTAACCCGGGCACCAAGCTGTGATGTTTTATAATGAGTAAAAGGAGTCACTCCCCTTAGGCTAGGGCATGGTTAAGTTGAACACAGAAATGACATCATCTTGACTTTGCCTGGGCATTTGGCCACATATCTCATATACGTTGCATCTTTAATAATGGGAAAAGTTATCCTGTCTCTTTCACCATAAGAAGGACAAGAAGTCAGGGTTAAATTGAATTAAATGCAAATCACCTTGAAAATCTGAAAACTGTGCCTCATAGAATATAGTTTTATCTGAACCAGTGCAGAGAAGATCGAGATTGTCCACATTTCCCCCATTCTTTATCTCTGGATGACACTGTAGAGACCACTGAATGTGGGGCTTGTGGGAGAAAGGGAAGCCTAGCTCCCCAAAGCCTCTGCAGAGATAGCAGGGGAGTGAGGAGGGCTCTGCAGGTGGACTTGTGGCTGTGAAGTTAAAACATTGAGCCTCCATGGGCCACAAAAAATGCAGTACTGCTGTTTCCCACACACACTTTGCTCAGTAAAGTAAGGTCAGGGGTGCATGGAAGAAACTCAAAGGGGAGAACCCCAGGGCTAATCCTGACTCACTATTAACTGGGCTCTGTGGCATTGGGCACGAAATAGAACCATTCGGGAAGTTTCAAAACATACGGATTTGCACCTTTAAAGAATAAATTGTATAGTACTCTCTTTCCAGAGGCGTTAAGATAATGGGAAAACAACTGCTTCTGGGAATGGAGAGATGAGGATCTGAATCTTGGCCCTGTGATGGAATTTCCGAATTGCCCAGGCAAGTTACTTACCTCTTAGAGCTTCCATTTCCTCACTCTTAAATAATGCCAGCCACCTCACAGAGTTAGCTCTGAATTAATGAGATGATATTTGTAGTGCAACTGGATCATTGCCTAACATTTTAGTCCACTTCTGCTGCTATAACAAAATATCATAGACTGGGCAGCTTGAATAACAAACATTTATTTCTCACAATTCTGGAGGCTCAAAAGTCTAAGATCAAGCTGCTAGCAAATTCAGTTTCTAGTGAGGGCTGGCTTCCTGGCTGGTAGACAGCCACCCTTCTTGCAGTGTCCTTATACAGACTCTTCTCTGTGTGTGTTCATGGAAAGGTGATCTCTGTCTTCCTCTTTTTAGAAGGGCACTAATCCCATCAAGGAGTTCCACTTTGATAACGAAATCTAAACTTAATTACCTCCCGAAGACACCACCTCCAAATACCATCACACGGTGGGTAAGGGCTTCAATACACCGATTTTATTTATTTATTTATTTTGAGACAGAGTTTTATTCTGTTGCCTAGGCTGGAGTGCAGTGGTGCAATCTCAGCTCACTGTAGCCTTCACCTCCCGGGTTCAAGCGATTCTCCTGCCTCAGCCTTGAGAGTAGGGCTGGGATTATAGGCACCTGCCACCATGCCTAGCTAATTATTGTATTGTTAGTAGAGACAGGGTTTCGCCATGTTGGCCAGGCTGGTCT
>NW_012115389.1:40642-73343 GCF_000951035.1 Colobus angolensis palliatus
GATTGCACCTTTGTAGTCCAGCTTGGGAGACAGAGTAAGACCCTGTCTCTAAAAAAAATAAAAAGAAATTTTAAAAAAGAAAACCTACTGGTTTTCTGCTCCTGAGGATTCTTGGGAGGAGAAGGGAGAAAGAGTGTTCGTGCAAAATGGAAGAAGAGGGAGGAGAGGGAAGCTGCCAGTCCTTAAGTCTCTGGTGGTGGAGTGGGGATGGGGGACAGGGATGTTAATTAAATTAGTGGGTTACACCAAAAGGAAGGAGGGGAGCTATTGCCATAGGCTTTCTAGGGCACAGCCTCAGAAATATTATGGCAGTGTGAATATTTTTTAAGGCTCAACTTCAATTCCTATGTGGAACACAAGCCAAGTCAGTTTCGGGGCCTCCTGAGGCAGGGGGAGGTGAGCCTGGGGCAGGGGCTACTCGCAGGCTGGACACCAAGCTCAGGGGAAAACAGCCAGCAGAGCCAAAGTAGGTGGAGTCCTGAGCAAGCTGGGAGGCCCAGCTCACAGGCTGCACCAACAGCTCACATGACAAGCAACTCCAGAATCATGATGGGGTCTGAGAACCCCAGTGTCTCCCTGAAACCTCACAGGTACCTCTATAACACACCCTTCCTCCTATGCACCTGGACAGCCTCTCAAGAAAGAATCAGGGTCAGGCACGGCAGCCCACGCCTATAATCCCAATACTTTGGGACGCCGAGGCACGTGGATCACCTGAGGTCAGGGGTTTGGGACCAGCCTGGCCAACATGGCGAAACCCTATCTCTACTAAAAATACTAAAAATTAACTGGGCACAGTGGCAGGCGCCTGTAATCCCTGCTACTCAGGAGGCTGAGATAGGGAGAATTGCTTGACCCCCGGGAGGCGGAGCTTGCAGTGAGTTGAGTGCAGTGATCGCACCACTGCACTCCAACTTGGGAGACAGAGTGAGACTCCGCCTCAAAAAATAAAAAAAGAAAAAGAAAAACAGAATTAGAAGAGGGGAGGCTTCTCCGAGATTAAGCATTTTTTTCCAAGAGAGATGTGGCGTTCCCTAAACAGTCTATTTAAATCATTGGATTGTATTATGCATTTAACAGACTTGAGCATTAACTTCCTTTTCCTTTGACAGTTGAAGACTGAGGAAAAGGACTAAAATAAAGAAGTTACCATTTTCTGCACATCTCAATTGGAGTGTGTGACACACTTTGCAAACCTGTTATGTTTGTAAAGCTCAAAGCAAAGCAATGGTTTAAGGTAGCATGCAAAACTGACAGTTCTCTCTTCCCATTTCTCCTCTTCTGCTTCTCATGTCTTGCAAACTCAGCACAGAATGGAAGGCAATGTTCTGAGATTCCACATTTGGGCAATTGATTGAATGATGCTGCTGTAACACACGAGTCTGGAGTGGAGTTGATACTGGGAACCTGATGATGAGCTACATTTTGGACAAGTATAATTTGATGTGATTATGTATTACCAATATCAAGCTATGTCTTGCAAGTTGGGGATATCTACTTGGAGCTAAAGAGATTGGGACAGGAGATATAGATTAGAGAGTTTTCAACATAAGAGTGATAAATGAAGCTGTTGGGATGGATGAGGTCCCTTCCAATGAACAGTAAGAATATATATTTTTGGTAGAGGAAAGGGCTAATGATGAAGATCGAGAAAAAGAATGTTGTTAGTAAAATGGCCAACTGGGAAAAAGCGGCAGAGTTGTGGAAGGCAAAAGAAGTTTCTTTCTTTCTCTCTCTTTTTTTTTTTGAGATGGAGTCTCGTTCTGTCACCCAGGCTGGAGTGCAGTGACACGATCTCGGCTCACTACAACCTCTGCCTCCCCAGTTCAAGCAATTCTCCTGCCTCAGCCTCCCAAGTGGCTGGGATTACAGGCACATGCCACCACGCCCAGCTAATTTTTGTATTTTTAGTAGAGATGGGGTTTCACCATGTTGGCCAGGCTGGATTTGAACTCCTGACCTTAAGTGATCCTCCCACCTCAGTCTCCCAAAGTGCTAGGATTACAGGCGTAAGCCACCGCGCCCAGCCGCCAAAAGAGGAATTTCAAGAGTTGGTGATAATCTGGGTCAAATCAGCTAATTAACTATTAATTCATTCAACAAATATTAAGCTGGCCATGTACCTGGTATAGTATTAGACTTGGGGGATACAAAGATGAAAAGACAAAGCTAGCAGGATGGTTGGGTAGGATGGGAGCTGGGGGAAGCCACTGGATCCTGACACCAGGAAAGCACCCTGTAGTTTAATAAAGTGATGAGATTGGGATAAAGTTGTGGTAGCAGAGGAGTGGCTGGAAGGGATAATCTTTTTGAAGAAAGTCTGTGGTGAAATGCAGGAAAGCAATGGGGTTCCACAGGAACTGACATTGGAAAGAAGACATTTGAGAGAGCGGGAAATGTGCATGCATGTGTAAGCTGAGAGGATCACACTGATGGGCTCAATGCATTCTTTCAGCAAGGGTTTATTAATAGCTATTTGGGAGCAGACACAATTACTAGGGGAGGGGAGGGTGACTGAGCAGTGAATAAAACTTCACCCTCAGGAGGTTTCCACTCTAGCAAAGGGAGACAGACAGAAAGCAAACTCAGAACACATAAAGTGCTCATGTGTTGGCAAATGCTGTAAACAACATGAGCACCAGGTGGTAGGGGAGAGGGGTACTTTATTGGAGGCCAGGCCTCTCCATGGTGTACACTTGCACTGAGGCCTAAGTCATGAGGCGAGGGGCACCTGCACCATCATGTGGATGAACAGGTCTCCAGCAGAGGGAGAAGCAAGTGAGGAGGTGGGAGTGAGCCTAGGATGCTGGAGGGAAGGCAAGGCGGGGAGGAAGGTTGCAGGAAGTGAGGTTCATAGGTAGACAGTGGTCAGCTCCACAGGGCTTTGCAGGTCAAGGCAAAGGGCTTAGCTTTTGTTTAATCGCAGTGCAAAGCAACCGAAGGCTTTAGGCAGCAAACTGATAGACTTCTTCTTTTTTTAATGGTAAGAGAACTTTATTTTAATAAAAATGTCCTCTTTTTCAATTGACCCCTTCCTCTATCACTAGAAAGTAGCTTTATTGCTAAAAAGCAATTCATTTATTTTATTTAATTAACTAATTAATTAATTAACTTATTTATTTACTTTGAGACGGAGTCTTGCTCAGGCTGGAGGGCAATGGCACAATCTCGGCTCACTGCAACCTCCGCCTCCCGGGTTCAAGCAATTCTCCTGCCTCAGCCTCCTGAGTAGCTGGGATTACAGGTGTGCTGTCCCCATACCCGGCTAATTTTTGTATTAGTAGGGAGGGGGTTTCACCATGCTGGCCAGGCTGGTCCTGAACTCCTGACCTCAGATGATCCGCCCGCCTTAGCCTCCCAAAGTGCTGGGATTACAGACGTGAGCCACCGTGCCCGGTGAAGCAATCTGTTTATTTAGACATTCTCTTCTTAGGCATTTTTAAGTTTTTCCACCACTGTAGCACCACTGTGTAGTTTTCACTTTCAGTCTTCTCTTCAAACACTTTCTTTTCGGGAGAATCTGCATCAGTCTCTCTGTTCCTGTTTCCTTATCCTCTCCAGTGAGAAGATCCAATGTATCTCCCACTTTCACCATTCTGCTTTTCTTCCATAATTTTTCCCCATTCAGCCTGAGTTCACCTTTGCAGAATGCATCTTCCACTTTGTTTCTTTCAATATCCCGGCTTGTCTTCAGGACAACGTCATCCTGAAAAGATCGCACGACTGTTTCCAGGTCTTACAGTCTTTGACTGTAGTAGGGCCATCCTCAAGCTCCTCTTCCTGCTCACTCATCTCATTCTGATCACTTTCTGCATCAGAGTCCTCTTCATCTTCTATTTTTTGCAAAGACTTTTTAGTAGATTTTTTAGAGCTTATATTACTTTTGAGTCTTATGGAAAATGGAAAAATATATTCCAGAAATATTAAAAGTCCCGGGAGTCTCAGTGAGAAAATATTATGGAAAAGTGTTTTATAATTTGGTGCATGTAACTTGGTACTAGAAAAATACAAGTATTGATTCCAGGAAGCACAGGGTTTGTGTGACGAAGGTGTCCCTCAGAGAACACCCCAGAGTCCAATCCAGGTATCTGGCTTTCTTAAAACACCAGCGTGCAATTTGACACTAGTCATTGCCTTGGCACTTATAACCTGTATGTCAGGGCCTCCGAACAGACTCCCTTTTTCCTCTGAGGTCCACAGTGCTTATTGTTGGAGAACCGTCTGTTGGAGATGAGAGGAGACTCAGTGAGAAGAGTCAAGAGGCCTGTGGTGGGCAGGGCAGGAGCTGCTGGTGCTTGGACCAGCCCCAGGGTTTTGGCAGTGAAGATGCTGGGCAGTGGTAGAGCTGAGGATGGTTTGTGAGTGGAATTCCATCAGGACTTGATGGGCTTGGATGTGGCATTAAAGGGGAGCCTGGTTCAGAATAAAAGTGAAGTTGCAAGAGGACTGAATGATTGATAAAGAAGTCCCCAGAAAAGGAGGGAAAATGGGATTCAGCATTGGGGTGTGTGTGTGTGTGTGTGTGTATGTGTGTGTGTAGGGAGATTAAGACTTGATCAAAGCCTGGGCAACAACGCAAGACCTTGTCTCTGCAAAACATTTTTAAAATATTAGCTTGGCGCAGTGGTGTGCTCCTATAGTCCCAGCTACAGGAGGCTGAGGCAGGAGGATTGCTTGAGCCCATGAGTTCAAGGTTGCACTGAGCTGTGATCATGCCACTGCACTCTGGCCTGGGCAGTAGAGCAAGATCCTGTCCCCTTCCTGAAAAAAAAATAAAAAGAAAAAGTGAAGTTGCTAGAGGACTGAATGACTGATAAAGAAGTCCCCAGAAAAGGTGAGAAAATAGGATTCAGCATTGGTGTGTGTATGTGTGTGTAGGGAGGTTAAGACTTGATCTGATTGGGATGCTTCTTTTTAGGCCCAGACAAGAAAGAATGGAACTTGTAAACAGAGAAACAGTCTATGACTTTGACAAATTGCAGGATCTCTCTGAGCCTTTTCTGTAAAACAGAGGCTTGTTGTTGGGATTCACACAGCTCATAAGTGCCCAGGGCCTGGCATAATGCCCGGCACCATAGCAGGTAGGGAGAGAAAAAGAGCTTTGCAATGGGGACAGAGGAAGCTTGAGGGAGCCCCTTTCTCTGGATGACATTCTCTTGGTGAACTAGGAGAGGAAATGATCCAAGGGCAGGGGCCTGGGGCAGGAGTGGCTTTGGAGGCAGGAGAGTGATAATATTTAGAAAGCTGCCGCCGAGGAGGTTGAGGAAGATCAAGGGCTATGACTTCTGAGATCCTTGCTGCGATTCAGTTATGTTTTTTTCCCCTTGAAGTATTTTTTTAAGCCAACTGTTTCATTGAAAACTGAAAGTCTCTCTGTACAGAGTCCAAAAACAACAAAAGTCATATTACAATGATAAGACTTGACAGGAAAACAGCACTCAAGGGAGCTATTTCCGGGACACCCCGGGTAGGAGGCTTCTTTAGTGATACTGTCTTTCCCCGTCCACTGCAAAGACCGACGGGAGCCTGGTCCAGGCTGGGGACTCTGAATTGACTGTGCTGTGTGAAAGGGACAGAAGGGTTCTGATGCCAATTTACTTCCAATTCATATGTAGGTTTCCTTTACAGAGGGCCATGGGGCTAGGTCACATCCAGTAAGAGGGAGTGAGGAATAGGCTGGCATGCAGTATTTTGATATACAATTTATATGGCAGCTGGCAGCTGGGCACAGTGGTTCAAGTCTATAATCCCGCCCATTTGGGAGGCCAAGGCAGAAGGATCGCTTGACTCCAGGAATTCAGGACTAGCCTGGGTGACATAGTGAGACCCCATCTCTGTAGAAAAATAAAATAATTATCTGGATATGGTAGCATGTGCCTATATTCCAAGTTACTTGGGAGACTTAGGAGGGAGAATCAATTGAACCCAGGATGTCAAAGTTGCAGTGAGCCATGATTGGGTCACTATACTCTAGCGTGTGTGACAGAGCAAGATCCTCTCTCAAAATAAATGAATGAACGAATGAATTTATAGGCACTGGGTCCCAGTTAGGATTTATTTTGATAGATTTAGTTACCCAGTTCATTCTTTTTCTACCTATTAAGAAAACATATATTGACAGCATTTAGTATGCATAAAATATTCCTGTCCTAAATAACTGCTTAAAAATCCTAAAGAACTACTTACAAATTTCACTTCTAGGTAATTTCCTTTGCACAACTAGTATGCATAATAGCACCATTGAAATACTGTGCTTTTATTTTCTCAAAGTCCATGACTTTTGGATGATGTAATTCAGTGAATTAAACATATTTTGTACTTCTTAGTTTCTTTCTACAAGACAATAAAATGGCTCAGAGCCAATTTACTTGCAATCCATATGTAGGTTTCCTTTACAGAGGGCCATGGGGCTAGGTCACATCCAATAAGAGGGAGTGAGAAATACGCTGGCATGCAGTATTTTGATACACAATTTATATGGCAGCTGGGCACAGTGGTTCAAGTCTATAATCCCGCCCATTTGGGAGGCCAAGGCAGGAGGATTGCTTGAGTCCTAATGGCTCATGCCTGTAATCCCAACACTTTGGGAGGCTGAGATGGGAGGATTGCTTGACCTCAGGAGTTCAAGACCAGTCTGGTTAACATAGCAAGACCCCATCTCTATTAAAAAATAATAATAAGTAAGAGAAAAGAAAATGTATAGCGTTTTCATGTAGATATTAACAAAAGAAGCTAATTTAATCCATTGTGATACTGATTTCAGTTTTTCTTTTCTATAAATCACTATAGCTTATTTTAATGAAACAACTTGTGAAATTTCCTGAAGTACTGTTATTTTTCCTTCCCTTTGTTAATTTCACATACTTTCAAATTTAATTTAGAAACTCTAGACTTCATTAACTTATTTCTGTATCTGTTAGAGTGCAGTGGCCGGATCTCAGCTCACTGCAAGCTCCGCCCCCCGGGTTTACGCCATTCTCCTGCCTCAGCCTCCCGAGTGGCTGGGACCACAGGCGCCCGCCACCTCGCCCGGCTCGGTTTTCTGTATTTTTTAGTAGAGACGGGGTTTCACCGTGTTAGCCAGGATGGTCTCGATCTCCTGACCTCGTGATCCGCCCGTCTCGGCCTCCCAGAGTGCTGGGATTACAGGCTTGAGCCACCGCGCCAGGCCTTGTTAAAGGTTTTTATCCTTAAAAAAGGTTTGGGCCGGGGGCGGTGGCTCACGCCTGTAATCCCAACAGTTTGGAAGGCTGAGGGGGGCAGATCATAAGGTCAGGAGATCGAGACCATCCTGGCCAACATGCTGAAACCCCGTCTCTACTAAAAATACAAAAGTTAGCTGGGTGTGGTGGTGCGTGCCTGTAATCCCAGCTACTCGGAAGGCTGAGGCAGGAGAACCGCTTGAACCAGGGAGTCAGAAGTTGCAGTGAGCCAAGATGGCGCCACTGCACTCCAGTCTGGCAACACAGTGAGACACCATCTCAAAAAAACGAAACAAAACAAAAAAAGGGTTTGTTCCACAGAAATGAGATATTCAGAATGAATTTATGACTTTAGACTTGTGTTTCAGTTAGGAAGTAATGTCTCTGCTGACAAGTAGAAAAATACGTCTTCAACAACACAGCTCTTTTTGGCCTATCTTGGAAAGTGTCTTTTTCCTATTAATAGCAGTTATTAGAAGACTCAGAAGAAGAGATGGAAAGATACTGTGTGAGAGTTTATTAGTAACACTGTCTCCCTGATTTAAGATACAAGAAATGCATCCACAATCCAGCTGTTCATGTTCTATCCAGATTCTCGGTTTGAAAATATGATCAGAGAGCAACGTGATTGCAATCCTTGGAATGTATAGTCTTCTCTAACTGTGTTGCTGTGACTCTCTTTGGCAGTCCAGGTAATACTGTTTTCTGTATTATTCCTCTTCAGTTAAAGTGAAGATGTAAGTTATGTAGATGTCACTGACACCTCTGTATTGAGTTCTATGTCTATCAATAAATGATGCCACACAAGCAAGCTGGAAAGCAGCAGACTTTTTGCCAATTGCCAACGTTTTAACCTATATTAGGACACTATTTGCTTTAAGTAATTAAAAATAATTTCTTGCTGTTTCTTGGACTGTGGTCAAATCCACAGAGTAAACTCTGAGAATATTAATTCAGATCGAACCTCCAAGCATGTTAAATTTCCATTCTTGAGGAAGTTAAAATGATTATTTTTTGGCAATCTTTATCTCCTGATTAATTTTATGATTCCTTCTTTAAATTCTGCCTTCGTAATCACAGCCATATTATGTTCGACATTTGAAAAACGGTAGCATATCAGCCATTGTATAGAGCATAGGCTGGGGATGGAGAAAAAGTGGGAAAGAAAAGCATTAGGAATCCAGATGTTCCAGTCACCGGAAAATGGACTTATAGTCTCTGACATGGTGACAATGAGAAAACTTGTTTAGCAGTCAGGCTCGGGGAATCACGAAATTTCTGAGCTCTAGATATTTTTTAAATTTGCATACTGTACAATCTAATACATCTGTCCTATGTTCATAGACGATGTAAGAAGAGGGAGGTGGTGTTGTGGTTAGAGACAGAACCAGAATGGAACCCTCCAGGATTCAATTCAATACTCTGTTTACTGTACAACAAATCCTGTAAATAAAAAGAACTGGGGCAGGATTTTGCAAACAAGTATCACCCAGTTCTCTTTGCTGATTCTCGTTTTGTTTGGAACTTGGAAACTCTGAACCAGGTATGGCTGCTCAGGTAGGGTCAAAGCGGGGAAGGAGTTGAGATTTTCTTTGATGTGTTTCACAGTGGTAGAGTCTGCACACTGGAACTAATTGAAGTTAAGAGACTTGGAATCTAATCCCAATTTTGACGTTAACAATTTTAGGCAAATCACTAACCTGTCAGTGGTTTAGATGCTTCCACTGTAAATGAGTGATTTGGCCTAAATCAGTGGTTCTCAAACTTTCTGGTGTGCATCAGAATCACCTGGAGGCTTGTTAGAAACGACTTGGCTGTGCCCGATGTCCCCTAAGTTTCTGGTTCACCAGATTCAGGTAGGACCTGAGAATTTGCCTTCCTCGTCAGTTTGCGTTTTGTCTGAGCACCCCATGTTGAGAACCAGTGGTCTACAGATCATCTCAAAGGTCTTTTCCTGTGTGAAAAATTATTAATCTTTTTACCTCAACCTTTTCAGCAAAGGGAAGTTTATGCTTTCATGGTGCTTGGAGTGGGTAGGGCAGGGAGGTGTTTATTTTTATTTTTATTTTTGGTGAGACAGAGTCTCACTCCTTCACCCAGGCTGGAGTGTAGTGGCGCAGTCTCGGCTCACTGCAACCTTGCCTCCCGGGTTCAAGTGATTCTTGTGCCTAAGCCTCCCGAGTAGCTGGAATTACTAGGTGTGTGCCACCACACCCAGCTAACTTTTGTATTTTTAGTAGAGTTTTGTGAGATCTTCCAATGAAAGGCACAAGTTATTTGAAGTATTATTTTAATACAGTGTTATGTGGAAAGCCACAAAGTTGTTGTAAGGGGAATGTGAGATATTCTACATATCTGGCGAAAAGAAAATGTGGAGGAACTCTATCACACTGAGTGCATTATCGACTTTAAAGTAGTGTTTTACCATGGAAACTCATCTCAAAACAAACTTTATTTATTTAAGTTGGAGTCAGTGGGAGTTGCCAACAAGAAAAAATAGTTGTGAATCAGAACATTAAGTGAAAAAACATAAAACAAGAATTTGATGTTATTGCTAGCTAAAGAATTCTTCAAGTAAGAATTTTTCAGTTACGTTTTATTGATTGATGTTCTTTCATAGTTAAAATAGCATGAAGCCATGGTTTTAATCCCATCTTACTCCTTTTTTGACCTTGAATGCAAATATGCTTGGCTTTTTTTTTTATTGCCATAAAGGCAATACTTTAATCATAACAAAGTAAAATGGGGAGTCCAAAGGTATAGTCAATTCTTTGTTCCTATTAGAGATTAGTTTGGCTTGTAGCAGTCTCTCTTCAGGAGTATGTATTGGCTGAGGTTAGCTGTGTATACTGGGAGTTTTAGGGATTACAGTTACTTTATGTACTATATGATAACTTAGTTGCTAAGTGGACGTACCCCTTGCTTTTTACATACTGCTTATTTGTTTTAGGACCCGTTTTTAATAACAAATATTCCCAAGAGTTGGAAAGCATCTTGTAAAACGTAAAAATTGTATTTGAGATAGAAAAATATTCCCCGATATAAAATAATGTATGTTACATTTATTTAATCTAAAAATAACCACAAATCTTATGCAGGTCACTTAAAAAGATATGACTTTTTTCTGGTCAAAGTTCAATGCACTGGTGATCTACTTTTGTTTTAATGAGATATGACCCTTGTAAAATGTAAATTTATAGAAAAGAAAGAAAATGAGCATACACCTCTCAGAGGCTGTCTGTGGGCTGATAACAAAGCTAGTGTTTTACCTTGTTTTCACTGACGCAGCAGGGGGGAAGCCGTGGGAGGAAGGGTCTTGCCATGAAAAGGAGCCTGGTTGATCATTTAAAGACCATCTGGGAAACTTGTTTGCAAAGAGCTGGTGGGTGCCCTGGACATTAAGTGCCTGGTAGGGCACAACCATTGTCCTCACAGAAACGCAAAGAGGAGCTCTGCAGCCTGCGTTGAGGTTCATCAGAGCTTCAAGTTAAGACTTTCTCTTTTGTTTTAAGTCAGCTCGATTTGACATGATTTGATGGTTTTGTTTTAGAAATAATTGTATCAGAAATTTAAAATGCATCTCATCATGACTACAACCAAAATATCAGAGAAGTGTTGTCAAGGATGTAGAGAAATTGCACCCCACACACTTGGTTGGTGAAATACAAAATGGTGCAGCTGCTTTTGGGAAACAGCCTCGCACTTCCTCAAATGGTTCAATACAGAGTTCCCATAGAGTGGATCAGCCATTCCACTCCGCTTTCTTCCTCTCTCCCTCTTCCCACATACTTTCGGACCAGAGTGTAGGCTCTGTGAGAACCAGGTCTGGTCCTTTGTGTCACTGTCTCTCTCCAACACCTGGAATGAGTTCAGCACACAGCAGTGACTCAACATATTTTTAATGGAATAAATCAATAAGGAAGAGGCATCCAAGTGAGGTCATTAAGAGCATGGGCTCAGCCAGGCGCAGTGGCTCACGCTTGTAATCCCAGCACTTTGGGAGGCCAAGGCGGGCGGATCACCTGAGGTCAGGAGTTCAAGACCAGCCTGGCCAACATGGTGAAACTCTATCTCTACTAACAATACAAAAATTAGCCAGATGTTGTGGCACATGCCTGTAATCCCAGCTACTCAGGAGGCTAAAGGAGGAGAATTGCTTGAACCCAGGAGGCAAAGGTTGCAGTGAGTTGAGATCCCGCAACTGCACTCCAGCTTGGGCAACACAGAGACTCTGTCTCAAAAAAAAAAAAAAAAAGAGCATGGGCTCTAGAGTTACCCTGCCTCAGTAGGAATTCTGGCTCAACTTTTAACTGCAGGGCCTTGCATTAGTTTACTAGGCCTCTTTGAGCCTCAGTTTGTTCATCTGTGAAATGGAATGCAAATAACACTTGGATTTTTGAGTGACAAGCACTCAGCAAAAGTTTATTAAAAGTAAAGAAAATTCATTTCACAAAGGGTTAATAAGAATTGACTGCATGACCCTTTTTACCATGTAATATGGAGCATCATCTCTATAGATGAATAAGATGTGGTCCCTGGCTACAAGATTATAAGAAACTTTCACCCTAGTAGAAGAGAAATCTATAAAAGCCAAGAAACGACCTAGGTTTGTGAAGAATACACCAAGGCAAATGTACCACATTAGAAATCACACATTCCAATGTTCCCAAAAATGAACCCAAAGGGAGACATAGTAATTTTGAAATAAATTTCTCTCTCAAAAATATTGTGTCACCAGTGAAAATGTTGATTTCTGTAAGTTTCAAATGGATAGGGTTTGGTCATCATGAAAATTTTATTTCATGCCTGCCTAGTGTATCTCATTAAAAAACAATAAAAATTAGTACATTGAACTTAATGTGTCAGAATGAATTAAAAAATACAATGCATTTTTGTCTTCCACTCTTCTTTTACAATGTATTCAGTGGGAGTATTTCCCCCACCACTGCCATCCCTAGATCGTAACTTGGGCCGGTCCTGTGAATATGGGGTTCACTGTTAGATCATTGCAGTCCTAGTAGATTGCGACCCCAGCATCTCTACTAGGCTGTCTTGTTCCTCCTAGACTTAGGCTATAGAAAACACTATAGTGGGCTGGGCAAGAGTGGCTCATGCCTGTAATTCCAGCACTTTGGGAGGCCGAGGTGGGTGGATCACAAAGTTAGGAGTTTGAGACAGCCTGGCCAGCATGGTAAAACCCCGTCTCTACTGAAAAAATACAAAAAATTAGCTGGGCGTGGTGGAGGGCGCCTGTAATCCCAGCTATTCAGGAGGCTGAGGCAGGAGAATCGCTTGAACTCGGGAGGCGGAGGTTGCCGTGAGTCAAGACCATGCCACTGCACTCCTGCCCAGGCAACAGAGTGAGACTCCGTCTTGAAAAAAAGAAAAGAAAAGAAAAGAAAAAAAGAAAACACTACAGTAAAGAATTCACAGCTAAGAAACTTAACACCGTATGGGAAAACAAAATACGGATGGGAGACTGGGGCTATGACTTAATATATTGTATCCTTAGATTTACTAACTGCAGCTAATGACAACCAAATTAGGAAGAGTAGTTGGTACGAAAACTTCACAAGCTTCTGCAGGAGTTGAAAGATCAGTTATAGTTTGAGAATTGCAAAGTTTCTCAGAAGATTCTGAAACTCTACAGATGTTTTTGAATGTGTGGAAAATGGAATCATTGCAAGATTTGCTAGTTAGGGTGCTCCTGATGTGGCTGTCTAACCACAGAGAAGTGTATCACCAACATCCTTAAAGGAGAGGAGATTCCCATGGGAAGAAGGGGTGGAGGCATGGGAGGTGGCATATTCTAACTCTCAAAAGATTGATATAGGAACTTTTGTAAGGAAATCATGGCTATATCTTTACAAATAGTTTTAAATATTTTAATTTTTTTTTTGGGACAGAGTCTCACTGTGTCCCCCAGGCTGGAGTGCAGTGGTGCGATCTCAGCTCACTGCAACCTCTGCCTCCCAGGTTCAAGTAATTCTCGTGCCTCAGCCTCCTGAGTAGCTGGGATTACAGGCATGCACCACCACACCCGGCAAATTTTTTGTAATTCTAGTAGAGACCGAGTTTCACCATGTTGCCTTCTGAGCTCAGGAGGTTGGTCTCAAACTCCTGAGCTCAGGTGATCCTCCCACCTCGGCTTCCCAAAGTGCTCGGATTACAGGTGTGAGTCACCGTCCCCAGCCACCAACAATTTTTAAAAGATCCTTTGAACGAAATAGCTAAAGCAAAAGTTGACTGTTGTTAAGAAAATCACTATAACCATAGGCTGTCTAAATAATGGTTTACTGTTGTCATGATCAAAGTATATATATATATGTGGCTCCTTTGTGTGTATGTGTGTGTATATATATGGTGCATGTGTGTGTGTGTGCTTATCTTTCTATAGTCCTAATATTGGGCAAAGGAGCCAATTATCAATATTCTTCTCTCCACTTAAATAGTGGAGGTATTTTCACCACTCTTCTGTTAAGACTGGAATTTCAACGCTTGCCTTCTCTATAAAAGAGGCTGATAAGAGGTTTTCCTGTATAAAGCAAGTCCAATTCTGTGCAAATCCAAGAGAGATTCAGTTAAGTAAAAACCTTTGTGTGATAAAAAGTTATTTAGCATTTATATAAAACATCCCTTTACATATTTTTACATTTAATAAGAGTACACCAAATAAAAACGTTTTTGTTAACATCTTATCCATTTTCAACTAATAAAGAGTAATGAACCATTTCTTGCCATCAGATGCGCTTTCTCTCCTCCTTTCCTAAGATCTCAAATAAATTAGTTTTACTTAATTTAAAAAAATAGATCCTATAGTATTTTTTCCCCTTTCTGGTCCTCCCTGCATTTGTTCAATTGCCTCTCTGGCTTCATGACCCAGAGCTGTTACGGTCTCTTAGATTTCCAGCATGGTCCCCGGAGAGGCAGACCTGAATGCCTGAGATGGAAAAAGTTCCGAGAAATATTTACTTCAGCTATTTCATACAGTTAGGCATTGCTCGGTTTCCCAATCCCTGTGTTTAGCTGCTCCCAGGACACAAGGTTGTGTAGCCTTAGCTCTGCCCGTGATACCTTCATGCCAGCATGCACAAAGCTCTGTAGTCCATCTCAGTTCCTGCCCTCCTAACATGCAGAAAGACAGCTTTGAGTATTAGGTTTGCTTTCCCGTGTTCTCCAACATTATGTCCATGATCTATACAAGGCTTTATTACAAAAACCTCAGCTTCTGCTTTATCTATGTTTTCTCTCCCTAACTCACAATATCTATTTTTCCAATTATTCCCCAAAAGATGTTTTGTAATTCTTGTGCAGTGCACCCACGTTTTTTGCCACCATATAAAAGTAAATCCACTGTACTAGAATCTAACATAAAGAAACTTGTGAGGCCGGGCGCGGTGGCTCAAGCCTGTAATCCCAGCACTTTGGGAGGCCGAGACAGGCGGATCATGAGGTCAGGAGATCGAGACCATCCTGGCTAACATGGTGAAACCCCGTCTCTACTAAAAATACAAAAAACTAGCCGGGCGAGGTGGCGGGCGCCTGTGGTCCCAGCTACTCGGGAGGCTGAGGCAGGAGAATGGCATGAACCCGGGAGGCGGAGCTTGCAGTGAGCTGAGATCCGGCCACTGCACTCCTGCCTGGGCGGCAGAGCGAGACTCCGCCTCAAAAAAAAAAAAAAAAAAAAAAGAAACTTGTGGTTGGGGAAAGAATTTAATATTTAAAAGCTAAAAGCAAAGAAACAAACATACAAAACCAAACAAAGAACTCTTATTTCACTGATGAGCTTCTGAAATGTAGGATTTGCTATTTTAAAATTATTACTGGTTATGGCTAAATCTGTTCAGCAGAATTTAATAACATATGATATAAGCATTCTCTGTCCTCCTTTCCTTTTTTAACCTAAAATTTTAATTAAAATACAAAACTTTTTGTTCTGCAATGTCACAGTGCGTTGTTAAACGGGCAAAGGCCCTAACATCTCCTTATATCACAGCTACAGTACTTGCGCTGCCTGACCCTTGGACTATGTTGTAATGCCTTTGAAATCTGGGCTGGATTTTATTTATTTTTGTATTTCTCCTGGCTTTTAACTTGTCATAAAATTTATTAGGGGAAAAAAACCCCTTTCTTATTGCTTCTGTAGTTTTCCCCTGCTGGAAGATGATTTATAAAAGTAGTAAGGTCATTGTCTGCATACACTCCAAAAAGAAATAAAATTTAATTTGTGCCATTAGTTGTTTATTTCAATAACATGTAAGATTGGGAAAAATAAGAAATGTGGTACCAAGACGGTCTTTCTAGACCGCTTTGTTACTAAAAATCACACAAAGGCCCTTTTGTTTAAATGGTTTAGTTTGCTGCTGATGTTAAAAGAACTCTGAAATCACTACTCCAGATGCAGTTACTGTGGGCAAGTATTCAACACCCACCAACCTTTGGTCTTCTTTTAACTGCAGCAGCTCAATAAAAGCGGGAGATAGAAGACACAGAGAAGGGGAAACACACATGCACTCACACACCTCCCAAACACATTAACACGGGCTGTGCGGCCTCTGCGAGCCTTGCAGGCTCAGCTGGGGTTTTATAGCCTTTGCTGGTCTTGCTGGGGACAGGGAACCGATGAGCACAGGTAAGAGGAGCATCCAGATGCAGCTCTTTGCTATTGTTGTCAAAGAAAACAATACAGTTGAGCTCACGCATCTCTAGTGAGCAGCATAATCATCACAGGGACACACGGTCATTAGGCATCTATGTTTAACATTTCATGTAAATTGCTGTAATTAATACCATTGTAAAAAAATCTCACACACACAGATTCTTGCTTTGGCGTATTTGTAACCAGTCCGGAATGTTCCCTGTGAAACCTACCATTCCTTTCTGTCATTATCATCACCACCAGTGCCATCTCCCCCATGTCACATGATCTAACTGCATTTACTCACAGAAGATTCGAGATCCCCTTGCCTTCTGTGGCATGCCCAAGCTTAAATTCTGCCCATGAGCTCCTCCCACAGTTTGCCTCCCCCATTCTCCCGCACTGCCCTGGCCACCGGAGCCCTTACACTGTGCTCTTGGTCCCCAGAACTACAGAGTGGAAGGCTGCTGGCTGCAGAAATTCGAAGTGTTGGGCTGTAGAACTCAACACTGTGTAGGTAAGAGGATAGCAATTCAATGGTGGAAAAGGGAAGGGAAGTCAAAGTTCAGGGACGGTCCTACAGGAATAAGAGGATCTATGTAGATAAAGGGCTGGCTCCCCCAGTCCTTGAGTGGTGATCAGGTATGTTGAAGAAGACGAGTGAGGAAGAAAGGAGAGCCTGGCAAAGCCTAGAATAACCCTCTGGCCCGGCTTTTCCACCCACCCGCACAAAGCCACTGGGCTTCTGAACTGGTTCCCCTTCAGGACATCCAGGATGCCAGGGGCATTTCTGACACCGTCTCCTAGTGTGGGGTGTGGGGTCTGCCTCACACAAATATTCTATGTGGATATAAATGTTAGGGGGTTAATAATTTGACAGTTTTGTCTGGAGCTATATAATTTACAAAAAGTGTTTTCATTTAATCCTAATAACCTGGGGTGGCAGGCAGATTATCATTCCCATCTTAAAAATGAGTAAACTGAGGCTCAGGGGAGATGTGGCATGGCTTAGGTCCTGCCGACAGCCAGTGGTTAAGTCAGAACTCAACTCAGGTCAAGAAAGCAGAGACTGCTGGGTATCAGGAAGGCGGTGAACTCAGGGATAGAAACAGGGTGTGAATGGAAGGAGGAGCTGCTGAAGGTGAGGGAAAGGGAAAGGAAAGACAGGAAACCCCCGAGACAAACCTGCGTCCTTCCCCATTTTGTTGCGTTAGACAGTTTATCTCCATCTCTGCAGTCAGTGAAAAGCTATGCACCAAGGTAATGTGGGCTCTTTGAGTGACTACTTTTTCATCTCAGCAAGAATTACTAGCTGCAAATTTTAAAACCTGAAAAAAAAAAAGTCTATCCTATTTTTGGGAACCCTTTCCTTTGGTTTCATTCTAGTCATATCATCAATTTCTGTTTATAAATGAATTTGAAGGGATCATGCAAATCCTTCAACTGCACGAACATCTGGCGTCCAATGTTGCTTCTCTGGGAAATCTTGGAAGACTCTCTTTCTCTTGGAATAGCTGAGTTCTGTTGTTCTTATATTAAATCATCTATAAAATATTCTGCCATAAATTATTAAATATTGGACTGCTTTTCTGCTAATCTTGCTCTTTTCTAATTTTAAAATAAAAAAAGTTCATTTAAAAATAGGATAAAACAATCTGTTGTTTTTAGCTAATAAAAGCTTCTTGCCCTACTCTTAGCAGTTAGAGAATAGTTGTTCTTCTTTGGGACTTTTTTCTTGCTTCTTGCTCTTCCCTTGTGACTGCCAAGTTTAGATCATTCTTCTATAAGTAGGGCCAAGATTATGCTATTTATAATGTATAAACTAGACCTCTAAGTCACTACATCAGTGGTCCTCAAACTTTTTAGTCTTAGAATCTCATTACACTCTTGAAAAATATCAAGGACTCCAAAGAGCCTTTATGTGGGTTTATGTGGGTTACATCTACCAATATCTACCCATAATAGAAATTAAAACTGAGAGAGTTGTGAAATATTTATTTATAATTCATTTCCAATAGCAGTAATAATGTCAACTGAAATAACATATGTTTTAAAATAAAAGTTACTATACTAAACAAAAAGAATGTATGAGAAGAATGGCATTGTTTTTCACGTTTGCAAATGTCTTCTGTCAGGCTTAATGGAAGCAGCGGAATTCTCATATCTGTTTTACATTCAGTCTGTTGCAACATCACACGTCATATAGGCTCTGGAAAACTCCATTGCAAAAAAGACAAATACCATCTTAGTATTATTATGAAAATAATTTTTACCTTATTGCTCCTGAGAAGGTCTTGGGGACCATCATGAGCCTCCAAACTATATACCCTTTGATAATTGCTACATTAAATCATGATAAGACTCAAAGGAACCTGAAGAGCGCACTCTAATAGTATGAAATAGTGTCAGTATTAAATCAGGTTTTGATTTTGTGTGTATTCTTGTACTGAATGTATCACTCACTTCCTCCTTAACCTAATATCCATATGATTATTTGCTGCCTGCTTTCTGTCCCATTGTTCAGGTTTGATCCTTGTGGTCATCTCAGAGGTATTCATCTCAGCTTCAACTGAGAAAGTAGAATAATATATTGTTCCTGGCCCACAGAAGCATATGTTTTACTTATTATTATTTCTTTTTTTTTTGAGACAGAGTCTTGCTCTGTTGCCCAGGCTGGAGTGCAGTGGCTGGATCTCAGCTCACTGCAAGCTCCGCCTCCCGGGTTTACGCCATTCTCCTGCCTCAGCCTCCCAAGTAGCTGGGACTACAGGCGCCCGCCACCTCGCCCGGCTAGTTTTTTGTATTTTTTTAGTAGAGACGGGGTTTCACTGTGTTAGCCAGGATGGTCTCGACCTCCTGACCTCGTGATCTGCCCATCTCAGCCCCCCTTATTATTATTTCTAATTATAATTATCATTACTTTATAAATCAAAGGTTTATTCTGAAAGTCAATAATTTTTAAATTTTCCTTTTAGTGGGTGATTATGAATGTTCATTAGAGTATTCAATTACAATCATGATCTGCTTGTTGAAGGTCATTCAAACAGTCTAGACTACTCTACCAGTTTTTGACTGCATTTTCTGTTCACTCTGATGATAGTTTTTGCAATTGCTTTTGATGTTTTTGTCATGAAATCTTTGCCTGTGCCTATGTCCCAAATGGTATTGACTAGATTTTCTTCTAGGGTTTCTATAGTCTTGGGTTTTACATTTAAGTCTTTAATCCATCTTGAGTTGATTTTCGTATAAGGTGTAAGGAAGGTGTTCAGTTTCAATTTTCTGCATATGGCTAGTCAGTTTCCCAGTACCATTTATTAAATAGGAGATCCTTTCCCCATTGCTTGTTTTTGTCAGGTTTGTCACAGATCAGATGGTTGTAGACATGTGGTCTTATTTCCGAGATCTCTGTTTTGTTCCATTGGTCTATGTGTTTGACTGTGTCTTCTTATTTTTCTGCCTAATGTTGTTTGTGCTAGACTTCCATAATCACACTTCTCCACCTTGCACCTGTCCACAGTCAGCCTTAACACGGGGTCTGGCTCCTAAATCTGTGGTTTCTTTGCCATGAGGCAGGATACCTAGCTCAAGGTCACCCAGTTTGAATTGGCCATGTGCCTTATCTTTTTATGCTTGATCCATCTGCCCTGTCATTCCTATACCAGATTCGGAATCATCTGTTTTTATGAAACTTCTTATCACTTGATTCTTCTGCTCAGCTGGGATAATGGTGTAAGTTCTGATCCCCCTGGTTTTGATTTTGTGTATTTTCTTGTACTGAATGTATCACTTACTTCCTCTTTAACCTAATATCCATATGATTATTTGCTGCCTGCTTTCTGTCCCATTGTTCAGGTTTGATCCTTGTGGTCATCTCAGAGGCATTTGTCTCAGCTTCAACTATTTATTCTTGGTGTCTAACAAATCTAAAAATTCTCACGTCAATAACGTATAGGTTTATATCAGAAGCCACTGATGGCTAGGTGCGGTGGCTCATGCCTGTAATCCAAGCACTTTAGGTGGCCAAGGTGGGAAGATCAACCGAGGTCAGTTTTAAGACTAGCCTGGTCAACATGGTGAAACCCTGTCTCTACTAAAAACACAAAAATTAGCTGAGTGTGGTGGCAGGCACCTGTAATCCCAGCTACTTGGGAGGCTGAGGCAGGAGAATCACTTGAACCCTGGAGGTGGAGTTTGCCGTAAGCCGAGATTGCACCACTGCACTCCAGCCTGGGCGACAGAGTGAGACTTTGTCTTAGGGGAAAAAAAAAAAAAAAGCCATTGATGAACAATGGAGAACATAGAAACATCAGTCTCTGATATATGTGAAATGCATAGTGTACTCTAGCAGAAATGGGTCTGGTTAAGGCAGCATTATATAAAGGTGTTGTTAATTAGATTTTTCCAGGATCTTGATAGCGATTGTCATGAGTTCACCTAGTACAGATATCAGTGTAAAATAATGGCTAAGACATTATTCAGAAGATGAAAGGATTTGTTGAGTATGGAATGAGAAATAAGTGTACTTTTCTACAGACCTGCAGTAAACAAATTCTAGTGGATTTACAGTGGTTTAGATATCAACCTTCGAGTCCTTTTCAGTAAGGAAGTGGTGATAAAACTAAGGAGTACAGTTTAAAAAATGCCTCTATTTAGTCTAGTTCAGTGTAACCTGGGCACTATTGACATTTTGAGTGGATAATTCTACGTTGCTGAGTTTGTCTTGTTTATTGTAGGATAGTTAGCAGTATCTCTGGCCTCTACCTGCTAGATAGTGCTCCCTTCGACAATCACAAATGTCTCCAGACTTTGCCAGATGTTTTCTTGGGGGCAAAATCCCCCCCTATTAAGAACTACTGGTCTAATCTTTATACATTTATTACAGTGTAGCCTAATTTTTGATTTATTTGTGAAATGGCCACAAGGACATTGCACTTAATTTTATTGTTTTCATTTTTACAAAAATATTTTATTACTGTAACTTATTTTCATTCTTTTATTTTTTCATCCCCTTTGCCAGAATATGAACTTATCATATTTGCTATATATTCTTGTGTAAGTTATTTTATTGTTATTAATTGTTAATGTTAATGAGTATCCATTTTTCCCAGTAGACTTTTTTTAAATTTTTTTAATTTTTTTTGAGACAGAGTCTTACTCTCACCCAGGATGGAGGGCAGTGGTGTGATCTTGGCTCACTGCAACCTCTGCCTCCTGGGTTCAAGCAATTCTTCTGCCTCAGCCTCCCAAATAGCTGGGATTACAGACGCCTGCCACCATGCCTGGCTAATTTTTGTATTTTTAGTAGAGACGAGCTTTCAGCATGTTGGCCAGGCTGGTCTCAAACTCCCGACCTCAGGTGATCCGTTTGCCTCGTCCTCCCAAAGTGCTGGGATTACAGCTGTGAACCACTGCGCTTGGCCATTCCCCAGTAGATTCTAAGTACCATGAAGGAAAAAAACTTTTTCCTGACCAATGTATCTCTTTGTCTATATTAGTGGCTGCCAACTGGTGGGTATTTAATGGATATTTGTAAAGAGAGTGAAAATTAATTTTTATGCTTGTATCAAGAGGCAATCAATATGTTATTGTTTATGGAAAACTGGAATAAGAGTCAGGTCTGGATCCAAGTGTTGGCTGTACTGTGAGGACTTTGGCAAATCTTTTTACTTCACTGGCTGTTTTTGTGTTTGAGACAGGGTCTTGCTCTGCCACCCAGGCTGGAGTGCAGTGGTGCAGTCATGGCTTACTTAAGCCTTGATCTCCTGGGTTCAAGTGATCCTCCCACCTTAGCCTCCTGAGTAGCTGGGACTACAGACTTGCGCCACCATGCTCAGCTAATGTTTTAGAAATTTTTATAAAGATGGGGTCTCTCTATATTTCCCAGGTTGGTCTCAAACTATTAGGCTCAAGCTGTCCTCCTGCTTTGGCCTCCTAAAGCACTGGGATTACGGGTGTGAGCCACTGGCCAGCTTCACTGGCTCTTGATCCTCTCATAGGTAAAATTAGGACCCATTAAAGGTACCGTCTTAGTTTTCTAGGGCTGCTGTAACAAAGTACCAAAGTACTGGATGGCTTAAAACAGGAGTGTACTGTCTCACAGTTCTGGAGGCTGGAAGTTTGAAATCAAAGTGTCTGCAGGGTCACGCTTTTTCTGAAGCCTGCAGGGGAGAATTTTTCCTGGCCTCTTCCAGCTCCAGGTGTTTGCCAGCAATCCCTGGAGTTCCTTAGTTGCAGATGCATCACTCCAACCTCTGCTTCCAATATCGCATGACCATCTTCCACGTGTGTGTCTGTCTCCTCGTCTAAGGACATCAGTCATATTGGATTAAGAGCCACCCTAACGATCTCATTTTAGTTCGGTTACATCTGCAATCT
Source organism: Colobus angolensis palliatus (assembly GCF_000951035.1). Classification (NCBI taxonomy): domain Eukaryota; kingdom Metazoa; phylum Chordata; class Mammalia; order Primates; family Cercopithecidae; genus Colobus; species Colobus angolensis. The sequence goes on from NW_012115389.1 coordinate 62,858, forward strand.
GTTCCCAAATAAGGTCACATTCACAGATACTGGGAGTTAGGACTTCAAAATATCTTTTGGGGGGACACAATTCAACCCATAACAGCTCTCATTCAGCCTTTTTTTTTTTTTTTTTTCCCAGTCTGGAGTGCAGTGGCGTGATCTCGGCTCACTGCAAGCTCCGCCGCCTAGGTTCACGCCATTCTCCTGCCTCAGCCTCCCAAGTAGCTGGGATTACAGGTGCCCACCACCACGCCTGGCTAATTTTTTGTATTTTTAGTAGAGACAGGGTTTCACCATGTTAACTAGGATGGTCTCGATCTCCTGACCTCGTGATCCACCCGCCTCAGCCTCCCAAAGTGCTGGGATTACAGACGTGAGCCACCACGCTGGGCTTTTTTCAGCCTTTGACTATTTGAATATTGCTATTATGATTTTCTGTCTTTGCTCATTGTTCTTAAGTTATAGACCACCATCAATGTGTAGAACAGAATAATAGTTTAAATCCAGTTTAGTATTTAGGTTCCTGTGAAATGAACAGCTCAAATCTAATGGTGCTAGGGGAATGTCTGGAGACTGACTTTGTTGAACTGTCACCTACACTTCAACGCTGTGTATGCCACATTGCTTTGCCTCTGTATATGGCCAACACCAAACCATGACCATCCATAAAACTTCTTCTGACAGTGATTCTGGCCAGTGGCAAAATCTATGCTCATTGCCTGACTGCACTACAGTCTGCAACAAGTTCACTTAAACATTAATTACAAAAGAATATTGCATGGTTAATTTTATGTGTCAATTTGACTGAGTAACAAAGTCCTAGATATCGGTTAAACATTCTGGGTGTGTCTGTCAGAGTATTTTTGGAAAAAATTGGTTAAAAGCCTGAAGAGTACAAAAGGCAGGATAAGGAAGAATGTGCTCTCTCTGCCTGACTGCCTGGGTTAGAACATTGGTCTTTTCTTCTTCTCAGACTGGAACTTACACCATCAGTGTTCCTGGTTGCCAGGCCTTTGGACTCAGACTGGAACTGTACCACTGGCTTTCTTGGGTGTCCAGCTTGCCAGCTGCAGAGATTAGACTATTCAGTTTTGATACGGTTTGGATATGTCTCCACCCAAATATCATCTTGAATTGTAGTTGCCATAATCCCCACGTGTCATAGGAGGGCCCTGGCAGAAGGCAGTTGAATCATGGGGGCAGTTACCACCTTGCTGTTCTCGTGATAGTGCGTGAGTTCTCATGAGATCTGATGGTTTTATAAGGGGCTTCTCCCTTTTGCTTGGTGCTTCTCCTTGCTGCTGCCATATGAAGAAGGATCTGCTTGCTTTCCCTTCTGCCATGATTGTAAGTTTCCTGAGGCCTCCACAGCCATGCAAAACTGTGAGTCAATTAAACCTCTTTCCTTTACAAATTACCCAGTCTCAGATATGTCTTTATTAGCAGAGTGAGAATGGGCTAACACAAGCCTTCATCCCACAAGTTAATCCTTATAGTAAATTTCTCTCTCTCTTTCTTTCCACACACACACACACACACACACACACACACACCAATTATATACAGATGTAAAAATATTATCTCCTATTCATTCTGTTTCTCTGGAGAACCCAAACCAATACAAGTATATATGTAATATTATCTGACACAGTTAAGACTTGTAAAGCTAAAGCTGGACATATTCTTGTCAATAGTGAGTTATTGTAGTGTTGAAGAGGTCAAGTTTTGTAAAAAAGCTGCCTAGACTTTAATTCCATTTCCACCATTTACTGTGTAGCTGTGGGCAAAGCACTTAACTGCAGTAAACCCACCTGTAAAATGGAGATAAAAATATCTACATCAAAGAATTGCTTTGAGGATTAAATGGCACAGACACAATGTCAAATAGGACTTGGCGAGACAATCTGAAGCTCTCACTGGCCAAAGATGGGAAAATTTGAACTTCTATAAGAATAAGAATTTCAATGGATTGAAACCTATCAAATATGTTTAAAACCATAACTTTGAAAATGAGTATAATGAATATAAAATGTAAGAAACTCATCATCTTCTAAGGATAATAAAGACCCAACTTATTATCATGAAAACCACATAAGGGGAACACTTGTCCTGCTTTTCCCATGTGAACTACACCACTGGTAACCAAATAGGTGACAGGAAGAATCATCTTATAAAATTATTCCATTGCATAAATAAAAACAAAGTAGTAGAATTAGAACATTACTAGTATGCAAACCTAATTAATTGATAGATCTAGGCATTGAGCACCAGTAACTGCTACCATAAAAAAAAAACAGTGAAAACCAGATATTGCTGCTGATAGGAAACCAATACACCCGTATAGATTTCCAAAGAGCTCCTATCTGCCTCTGAGGCTTCCTAGGGCTGCCATGACAAAGTACCACAAGCTGGGCCGCTTAAACCATGGAAGTTGACTGTTGCACCGTTCTGGAGGTGAAAGTCCAAACCAAGATACCAGCAGGGTTGGTTTCTTCTGAATGCGATGAGGACTCCTTCCTCGTCTCGTGGATGGCCATCTTCTCCTGTGTCTCTTCACACAATCTTCCCACATCTGTCTCCACGTCCAATTTCTCCTTTTTATGAGGACACTGGTCATATTGGATTCGGGCCCACCCTAATGAGCTCATTTAAAATTTTTTTTCTTTCTTTTTTTTTTTTTTTGAGACAGGGTCTCACTCTCTCACCCAGGTTGGAGTGCAGTCACAGCTCACTGCAGCCTTGAACTCCTGGGCTCAAGTGAGTCTCCCGCTGCAGCCTCTTGATTAGCTGGGAACACAGGCGTGCATCACCAGGTCTGGCTAAATTTTTTTGTATTTTTTTGTAGAGATGGGGTTTTGCCATGTCATCCAGGCTGGTCTCGAAATCCTAAGCTCAAATGATCCACCTATCTTGGCCTCCCAAAGTGCTGGGGTTACAGGCATGAGTCACGGTGCCCAGACTTAATGTTTTTTTCTTTTTCTTTCTTTTTTTTTTTTTCTGAGACAAGGTCTTGCTTTCTCACCCAGGCTGGAGTGCAATGGTATGATCAGAGCGCACTGCAGTCTCTAACTCCCTGGGCTCGAGTTAGCCTCCCGCCTCAGCCTCCTGAGTAGCTGGAACCACAGATGAGCACCACCGTGCCCAGCTAACTTATTTTTAATTTTTTTGTAGAGATAGAGTCTTGCTGTGTTGTCCAAGTTGGTCTTGAGCTCCTGGACTCAAGTGATCCTTCTGCCTTGGCCTCCCAAAGTACTGGGATTGCAGGCATGAGCCACCATGCCCAGTCTTATTTTTAACTTGATTGTGTCTGTAAAGATCCTATTTCCAAATAAGGTCACATTCTGAGCTACTAGGGGTTGGACTCCAATGTATTTTCTGCTGGGGGAAAAAATTCAACCCTTAACAGGAAGGAATTTTGGGATTCCAGCTCCTTGAAGCATGATCTAGAAGGGGTTGCATGGGATCCAGGTGGCCATGTCCTCTTACCTCCCCTGTAGGGAGGGCCATGGCAGAGGAAAGCCATAGGCACCGTCGCTAGTGTGCCTGTGGATAAGGCACTCTGTAACGTAGCATGTATAATTATAAACTGTGGCAAACTCTGCCCAGTCCTTTCCTCTGAGCCCTCGCCATTTGAGAGCAAGCTGGCTCTATGACCTACTGCTAACGGCTACAACCCTTTGCATGAGGGCTTTCTCTGGCCAAAACAGTTGCTCTAATTCAGGAAATTAACAATTCCCTGGAAGCAACTCTCAATCAATGACTGTAGGGAGTTGATGCATAAATACCCCAGCTTCCTCACTCCTTGAAAAGGATAATTCTGAGGAAAGGCAAACATGTGGACCAGTATCAAAGGCTTTCCCCTGTCCTTTTAAAATTTCATTAGAAGATATTTGTTTAATGTGAGAAAAATTAATGTTGAGCTGCTATAGATAAACTCAACATTAATTTTATGTGTGTATATATACACATATATCTATATGTGTATATACATACACATATATCTATATGTATATACACATACATGTATATATACATATTTGCACACATGTATGTATATATACATACACACACACACATATGTATATATAAAAAACAACTCCTGGACCTTGCTTCTTAAGGTGGTAGAGGCAGACAATAAATGAAATACATGAAGAAGGGGAATATCCATGAGGACAGCGATTCTTGCCTGTTTGGTGCACCACTGTGTCCCCCAGCCAACACAAGGCCTGGTGCATGTGTGCATGAGTGATGCCTATTGAAGATGTTAACAGTAACAGAGCAGGGAACTGCAGCACCCATGGGGTGGGAAGGGGGATGAGGTGGTGCTGTGGTTTGGCTATTTTTCCCCTCCAAATCTCATGTTGAAATGTCATCCCCACTGTTGGAGGTGGGACTTCGTGGGAGGTGTTTTGGTCATGAGGACGGGTCCCTCCTGAATAGCTTGGTGCTTTCCCCATGGTCATGAGTGAATTCACACTCAGTGTTCAAGTGAGTGCTGGTTGTTTAAAAAAGCCTGGCACCTCCTTCTCCTCTCTCTCTCTCTCTCTCGCTTCCTCTCTCCCCATGTCATCACATGCTGGCTTCCTGTCCATCCTGCCATGACTAAAAGCTTCCTGAGGCCTCACCAGAAGCTGAGCAGATGCTAGTGAAATGCTTGTACAGCCTGCAGATTTGTGAGACAAATAAACCTCTTTTCCTTTATAAATTACCTAGTCTTGAGTATTCCTTTATAGCAACACAAAACGGACTAACACAGGCGGCAGAGTCAAGATTACTTATGATGCTGTACTTCATTATCTTATTTTGTTCTTACCATGATTTTCCTTTCTGTCAATATTATGATTCTTTGAAAGCTGTCTATACCTGGCACGTGATGTTTCTCTGCATTTATTTTTTAAAACAACTGAGCAAGGGAGAAAAGTGAATGTCACCAGACTAGACCCAGGCCAGTGACAACATATCTCACAAGCTCCAGCTTGCCATTGCCTCTTAAACAGAAGAGTGTCAGACAATTATTATTTTCATTGTCCCAGGCATCAATAATTCATAAAACATTCAATTGTCATTTTTTCTATTAAAGGTGGAATCCCATTATTAAGTTAGTTATTATGTCCCTGATTTATTCATGCACTATTATTTTCTCTGTTCATTCTCTTTTTCTCTTTTTATTTTCTGGGATTGCTTTCTTTAGGACATGGAAGTCAATCTGCTTTTAGCTCAAGCAACCCATACAGACCTGGTATTAACTTTGCTTCTGAAATCTTTACCTATTTCTGATTTCACTGAACTTCCATAGTTTCCATCTCTGGGACACAATTCAGCCAGGAAGCTGAACTCATACATAGTTTTACCAATTGCCTAATATAAGACTAGTGTGATAATCTTGTTCACTACAGTGCCATCTTTTTGTGGTGAATTATATTTTCTTTTGGAAAAGATTATCTAATTTTCAAAAATGTTATCTCATTTACATCCCCTAGAACAGTAGGAGCTGGTGGTAGACATTCAACTCCTTGTTGGATTGATCAGGAGATAACTACAGGCTTTTTAAGGCTGTTTTAGACCTGAACGGTAAAATACAGAATAGCCATTTACTAGGCACTTCTTTAATGTCCAGTGAATGCAAAGAAAGTAAAAGATACAATGACGACCGTGGAAGAACACAGAGGAAATTGTACAGCTTGAATAAAGAAGCAATTTAGTAGAGAAGGATTCAACTGGACATGGTGGAAAATAATTAGATTGATTAGATGGGTCTTTAGATGCAAATAGGAATGCTGCTGAAAGAAAGAAAATGTACTGACCTGTCTGCTCCATGGCACACATAGGAAAGCAACAGCTTTGTGAGTGTTGAAAATGAACACTGCACTATTTATTTTGGCTCGTAGAAGACTTACCACATTGTACTCATGTTACAGCTCCTTAGCATTTTGAAGTTGTTGATAGAGTTCATCACGTAGAGACCTTTTAGTACGCTTCCACATCAGACTCTGGGGTGTTTGTGTGTGTGTGTGTTACGTGTGTGCGCTTGGTAATTGTTTTTCTATAGTACTTTCTCTTCTCATACTTGTTTGTTAAACACTATGTGTAGAAATTGTAGAATTTTATCTACAGTTGAACCTTTTCCTTTTGTCAACAAATAGATTTCACTGGTACTGTATCTAAATAATAAAATCAATAGTAGAAAAGTTATTCCAGCTTTCAACTATAAATATGATGACCTTTTAACCCCTTTGCTGAAGTTTATTTAGCTTACCACTGATGAAGCACTAGTCCAAAAAGTTTTTCATTCTCCACTTTTTAATCTGATACAAAGTAGGATGAACTCATCGAGTGATTCATACAGTCAAGAAATATTTGATTTATCAACACTGTAAGTCTATGGCATTGAACAAAACAAACTTCCTGCTTTCATGCAGCTTACATTCTAATGGGATGGGATTGACAATGAATATATTAACACATAGTGTTTGATAAGTACAGTATTGTGTATTTATGTGACAGAAATCTTCATTTAGGGCCGGGAGTGGTGGCTCACATCTGTAATCCCAGCACTTTGGAAGGCCAAGGCGGGCAGATCACGAGGTCAGGAGATTGAGACCATCCTGATTAACATGGTGAAACCCCATCTCTACTAAAAAAATACAAAAAAATTAGCCTGGCGTGGTGGCGGGCGTCTGTAGTCCCAGCTACTCAGGAGGCTGAGGCAGGAGAATGGCGTGAACCCGGGAGGCGGAGCTTGCAGTGAGCCGAGATCACACCACTGCACTCCAGCCTGGGCGACAGAGTGAGACTCTGTCTGCAAAAAAGGAAAAGAAATCTTCATGTAGAAATGAGTGAAATATTCTATATTAGTTATCTCTTGCTGTGTAACATACCCCCAAACTTAACAGCTTGAAACAATAAATGTTTCTTATCTCACCCCATTTCTGTGAGCCAGGAGTGGCTTAGCTGGACAGTTCTGCTCAGGGTTGTTCATAGGTTGCAGTCAAGATGTTGGCCAGGGCTGCAGTCATCTGAGTGCTTGACTGGGGATGAAGGATTGCTTCCAAGGTAGCTGACTCCCATGGCTAGCAAGTTAGCATGAGTCATCGGCCAGGAGGCCTCAATTCCTCATCATGTGGACCTCCAGGAAGGGCTGCTTGAGTGTCCTCACAACATGGAGGTTGTCTTTCTCCACTGGGGTGTGATCCAGAAGAAAGACAGGCAGAAGCCACAATGTCCTTCATGACATAGTCTCATAGTCACATATCTTTACTTCTCCCATATTCTGTTGAAGCAAGTCACAGCTTCATGGGGAGGGGAATTAGGCTTTACCTCTGAAAAGGGAAATATCAAAGAATTTGTGGACATATTCAAAAATTACCATAATTACCCTGATGCATTAAAAAACAAATGGTGTGCTTCAGAGACCTTTAAATTAGCCACGCCTTGTTTTATTCATATTGTTTGTTAGCATAAAATACCTTGTTATGCCTTGTTTTACATCTGTTGCTTATTATTGATTAATATTATTGATGGACAAAGAATTATTGACAATTTCAATTTCTTGAGCCTCATTCTTCTTACTACTTTGGTCACTTCTAAGCTGCCACTATCATTTAACATTTCCTTAATAAAAACATTTGAGATTTTTCTTTTTCATTTCTGAAACTGTGGATGAATTTAAGATCACTTGTTATTACTTTACATTTGTATCAAAGACTGTTTGCCTAAATGACAGCTATACTGGAATTACACAGTCCAGGGTAAAATAAAATCCCCTCTTAGTTTGATTTAGCCATTCCACAATGTGTGCATATATCAAAATATCATATTGTATGCCATAAATATTTACAACTTTCATTTGTCAATTTGAAAAAATCTCCTCCAGTTCCCAAATAAGTTAATTTTGTGGTGCATATATTGTCTGTAGAAATGCAGCTCCTATGTGGAGACCACTCAGGATTGTTTGTACAAAAATACTGTAAGATGAAATGAAAGTTTCCATTTTTAGTCAGCTACATTTTAGCCCAAAAACCTGGTGGGAGATTGTGCATGGTTATTCTGAGGATATCAATAACATCTAAAGAAATGTGGGTGAAGGAGTAATTTTTTGGCTACTTGGCTATAATATTTGCATACTTGACCGGAACAAATAAGAGACTCTTCTTTTGTGGCCCGTATGTGATGACAGTTACAAGGTTTATCTCTAAGTGACTGAAATGCTGAATTTGGAATTCATCAAGCTCGACTTTTCTCCATGACTGGACTTCTTCTTTGAGCAGTCTTCCATGAGAAGCCCTTAGGGAGTCTTTAAAAGTATGGCAGCTCTACTGGAGGTTGACAATGATTAAGCCTTGGACATTTTAGGATAAAGGACTTTTGTCAACTACATAAGGCTCCCTTTTCCCAGAAGGGAATGCTTTTAAGTTTCTTAGTGGATTAATTAGTAACTGAAGAAAACACCATTCCTTGAATTGTTGCCACTTTTCCAAAAAATGAAACAGCAGAAAAAAATGCTATCAGAAGAAGAAATTTTAAAAACCATATAAAAGATAATCAGTCAAATTTCAGACCTTGTCAATTATGCAGAGATTTCATTTGTACTAGATTCCACACTCAATAGAAGAAGCTGCTGATGGAGCCAGACGTTAAAGAGAGGAGGAGTAGGAAAAGCACTGGTGAGGGAATTAGCATCCTAGTTTTACAGTGACATAGATTGAAGAGGATGTAACCTCTTTGTCTTAGAAACATCTAATATTTTACACAAAGAACCTTAAATAAACAAAGGTCAAGTGCTGATTAAAGCAATACTTACATTTGAGAATCCTTTTGGGTGAGAGGATGCATACCTAAGATGTATTTATGTTGATGTTAAGCAGCATTGCATTGGTTAAATTTATGATGACAAGGCTGAGAAAGACATCGTAGATGATTTAATTATAGATGAAATGATTTGGTGGATCATTACTTGATGAAGGAATATGGGAGAGCTACTAGAACCTTCCAGTACACCATTCTGGGGATAAAAAAAAGCCTCCACTGGTTCTGGATATTCAGTCTTTGTAAAATAATGACTTCATTAGAGGTCATTTTGTAGTTGTGTTTTCATTATGAGAAAAAAAGAAATGAGAACCACAGAACTAAACAGAATACAAACTGTAAAAATCCAGTGAAATTAAAGCTCAAACTACATTTGCCTGTGAGGTTTGTGGGGAAGACAGAGCAAAGAGGGCCGGAGGCCGATAGTGTTTTGGTCCTAAGTGAAATTGGAGCCCCTCTGTTTACACCAGGTATATTGGGGGTCTTCAGAGAAAAAAAACAATAGGACACATATATACGTATATGTATGTGTGTGTGTATATATATGTATGCGTGTATATATGTGTATGTGTATATATATGTATGTGTGTGTATATATATGTGTGTGTGTGTATATATATAAACACTGTGAAAAATATTAGGTGTTTCTGAGACAAAGAGCTTCCAACATATTCAGTCTGTGTCACTGTAAAACTAGAGATGTCTCAAATATCCAAGATGCTAACTCTTCCCTATATATATACACACACGTATCACACTTATACATACATATATACACACATACATACATATACACACATATACATACACGTACACACACAGACATATATAAGTATATATTAGTATGCTTAATAATTTTTTAATTTGTTATGGGAATTGGCTCACACGATTATGAAGGATGAGAAGTCCCACCATCTGTCCTCTGCAAGTTGGAAAAGCAGAAAGACCAACGGTGTAATTCAGTCTGAATGCCTGAGAACCTGTGTGTGTGGAGGTGGAGGGGGTGGTGGGGGATGGGAGTGTGGGCTACTAGTGTAAGTACTGGAGTCTGAATGCCAGAGAACCAGGAGCGTTGATGTCTAGGATGGGATTTGACAGGTGCTCTGGCTCAAGGAGACAGAGACAAAATCTACCCCTTTCTCTGCCTTTGGTTTTATTTGGGCCCTCAGTGGTTGAACGATGGTCGCCCACATTAGTACGGGTGATCTTTACTCAGTCTACTGATTCAAATGCTGATTTCATCCAGAAACACTCTCACAGACACACCCAGAAATAACGTGTTACCGGCTCTCTGGGCATCCCTTAGCCCAGTCAAACTGACACATAAAATTAAACCACCACACCAGATGGTGTCTCTTTCTTGGGGAGCCAGACCCTCAAGTGGAGCCTAAGTTGGCATCTGATGACCAATAATGGCAACAAGTATTTCTCTGTGGATGTAATATTTTTATTTTAATACTGACAGAAATGCCTCAGTTTGACATGCAAAGTATGATTTGCTATCATTGCATTATTGATAGCTTCTGATAAATTGCATGTCTTCATTCTCTATTAAAATATACAAACTATATACAGAACCCTGAATCTGCTTTCTATCCCATTGTCACCATGCCCTCCCTCCCTCCCTTTCTCTCCTTCCCTCCTTCCTCTCTCTCTCTCTTTTTTTTTTTTGGAGTCTCACTCTGTCACCCAGGCTGGA
>NW_012115389.1:73744-78011 GCF_000951035.1 Colobus angolensis palliatus
CCTTCCTTCCTTCCTTCCTTCCTTCCTTCCTTCCTTCCTTCCTTCCTTCCTCCCTTCCTGCCTTCCTTCCTTCCCTCCTTCCCTCTTTTCTTTTCTTTTCATCTCTCTCTTCTCTTCTCTTCCCTTTTCTTCTCTTCTCTTTCTTTTCGGAGAACAAGGTCTCACTCTGTCACCCAGGCTGGAGTACAGTGGCACAATCACGGCTCACCACAGCCTCGACCTCCTGAGCTCAAGTGAGCCTCCTGCCTCAGCCTCCTGAGTAGCTGGGACCACAGGCACACACCACCACATCTGGCTCATTATATTTGTTTGTTTGTTTGTTTATTTTGTAGAGACAGGGTTCCACCCTGTTGACTCAGCTTGTCTTGAACTCCTGGCTCCAGTGATCCACCTGCCTCAGCCTCCCAAGTTGCTAGGATTACAAGCATGAGCCACCACACCTGACCATTTCCAATTTTCAAACCTAATGTTTCCCAAACCAGTTCAGCAAGTGAGTTTATACAACCACAGTAAGCCGTGTGAACTCACGGCAGACAGGAAGGGATTCATTCGTTCTCTCATTCAAAAATGCCTTCTTGGTCAGGCAGGGTGGCTCACATCTCCCAGCACTTTGGGAGGTCAAGGCAGGAGTATTGTTTGAATTTAGGAGTCTGCGACCAGCCTGGGCAACATAGTAAGACTCTGTCTCTATAAAAACAAAACAAAAAAGCTTAGCCAGGCATGGTAGCACGTGCCTAAAGTCCCAGCTACTCAGGAGGCTGAGGTGGGAGGATTGCTTGATGCCAGGAGTTTGAGACTGCAGTGAGCCGTGATCATGCCACTGCACTCCAGCCTGGGTGACAGAGCCCTCTCGAAAAAATGAAAAACTAAAAGCCCCTTCCTTAGCTGCCCTCAACAACTGATATCTCAATATTAGAAAAGAGAATGTTACAGCTAGAAGGATCCTTAATGTTCCTTTCCACCCAAAGAAGCTAGCTTGCTCAAGGTTACAGGGCCAGTTATGGACTGGGTAAGAGATCAGGATAATAAAGTTAGTTGGGAATCTCAAAGTGTTCCTCTTGGAAACATGAATTTTCCAAGAAAAGGGAAAACTTTAGGCCAGCACTTTAGTGGAAATGAAGTTATCTCACAAGAAGACATGGACGCAAAGGCAGAGGAGGTGATTCTGGAAAAGGAGTGACACAGTCGCCACACTTGGCCCCCTCGATGGCACTGCCTGGTCCTCCCTGGTGAGACCAGCATTGCATTTGTATTCCTGCCCTTCTTAAACCTTAAGAAGGCGTTTTATGAAGTGGGTCCTATTTCTCTTGTCCTTTCGTACTAGGAGAAATATTAAATAGACAGAAACCCCATACCCCATCTGGCTGGTCACTGAGCGGCACACCCAGGGGATGTAACTTGGAGCAGGACAGAAGTGAAGACTGTGGCCTTCACTTCCCGGTGTTATTCAGGTTCTCCCTTGGGTTCTCTCCACTAGCAGCAGAGATTTCCTCCGACTCAGGTAGAACTGGTTTAACCACCCAAGGGTTTTCTGTGGCTCCCTAAACTGAGGTTCCTCCAGCTCCTGAAATCCCTCCCGCCACCTGCCCATTACCCCACCTGTTTCTCTAGGACTAGGCCCAGGAGAAGGGGAAAATTAGTGGAAAAGAACGGATAGAAGCCCATTCCTTTGTAACCAAAAGCGAAAGTTCTATGGAACTCAAAAGGAAAAGAAGATTTGATCTGGGAGTTTTCCCAGAATGGAATGCGAATGTATTAAAACAATTACTGTAAAACAATGACTGTCGCTATCATTTGTGAGCTGGTTGTGGATTTCAATAATCATCTTGCTGACTTTTTGGCAGCAAGTGTGAGTCTTCCTGTTCTATGAGACCTTTGGGAGTGCTCTTAAAATCCTATGGAATCACCTGACTGCCTACAGGAAACCCTGATTGGTATTAATTTTCATCCTTTTCCTTTTGATGTCGAAGTAGACTGAAACACTTCCTGCTTTTCTACGTTCTTTTTCTTTCCACTGCTCTCCCATCCCAAATGGTTATAGTATTTCCAAATGCAAGGAGCTAGTTGTGGAAAATTAAGGCATAGTCTCCTGTTACAGGCTCAAATGTCTAAGGATCCCAAAGGGGAAACATGTATGTGCCTTTAGTAAAAATCTGGATGTGTTGATTAGCAGTGGCTGCAGAATTTAAGTATCTTTGGTAGGTTGAAACTAGAAGAAAGTCTCCTCCTCTGTATGGAATGGTAGTTAAGTAATGGAAGAGCAGACCACTTTTAGACTGAGTTCAAAGTTAATTGAAGTTGCTTAATTATAGTCTGGGGCATTTGCATATATATTTCTATTTTATTTGAAAGAGGATTATTAAATATTTGTTATGCCAAACTGAAGTTAGAAAAATATAAAACAAAACATTTTTAATTTTTTATTTTTTTTTTACTAGAAGTGTCTTGCATACATAAAACAATATATAAACAATTATTTTTATGTTCTTCTTGTTAACATTGTAGAGATTTTTTGAAATTTTAGCTTAGTGTGTTTAGGATACTCAAATCTACATCTCCTTCCTCCCTCTCTCCCTCCCTCTCTCTTTTTCTGTCTTTCAACAGTTTCACTCGTCACCCAGGCTGGAGTGCAGTGGCATGATCTCGACTCACTGCAACTTCTGCCTCCTGAGTTCAAGGGATTCTCCTGCCTCAGATTCCCAGGTAGCTGGGACTACAGGTGCCTGCCACCACACCCGGCTACTTTTTGTATTTTTAATAGAGATGGGGTTTCACCATGTTGGTCAGGCTGGTCTCGAACACCAGGCCTCAAGTTATCCACCTGCCTCGGCCTCCCAAAGTGCTAGGATTACAAGCGTGAGCCACGGCACCGGGCCAAATCTGCGTTTTATTTCCAAATGTTACATTTTTACATTGCCTAACTTAATTATTGGTTTATTTTTAGGTTTAGAGTGATGTTCATTAATCTTTTTTCACCCTGAGACTTTGTCCTTATCAACATAGAAATTATGATTGAAACAAAAATCATTCAGTCTGAAACTCTTGGTATTATATTGACTTGTTCTGAGATTATGAGTCCATAAAGTTAAATTGGAACTGTAAGAATAGCTGGTGTAAATGGCATTCTGTTCTTTTGGGATACTCCGCAACTTCATAGGGGGTACAAAAAGTAACAAAAATCCACAGGAAAAAAATGTAGGCTTGATTGTTCCCTCTTTGTTTGTAGCACCCTCCTTTGTTAGTAGCTTCTGCACTTCAGGGCAAGGACATCCAGTTCTTTTGTGGGTACTGCCTCATCTATCAACTCTTCCAAGGTACAACAATAAGGCCCTGAAAATAGAATTTAGTAACATCAATGTTTCTCTTTTTATTAGAAAAGATTAATCAACTTTTCCAAGTATGATTTAAAGTAGGTGATGTTTTTGAATATTTACCTAATTGACATTGATCTTTGAGTTAGAGATAGGGCTCAGTAAAAGAAAGCCAAATACCGGCTTTCCAACTGTAGAATGATTTAATGTTCCTGAATGATCAGAATAATTTGAATAAATAAGGCAGCACTTGAAAAATAAAAAATAATAAATCTTGAAGTCTTTACTACCTGAATTACCTGACAGGGAACCTGGCACATTTAGGGAGATAACTACATTACTATGGTGTGAGGAATTCAGACCAAATGGAATTAAATGAAAGACAAGAGCATGAGCAGTCTGGATAATTTAGTTAACCAGTGATGACTTTGCAGTGATGTAATGTCATAGATAAGAATGCTTAGCTCTGACTGTAGGATATTTTCCAGGCAGAAAACTACAGGTTTTTTGGGTATCTCTCAAGATAAAAGATAACTTAAGAACATACACGAGACCATTATATGTGAAAAAATTAAATAATTTTGAATATTCTGAAAATAGTTAAAAAGAAATGTGAGGGAAAGAAAATAAGAGAAGAACCTCAGATTGTGAAATAATGTTGAATATTTAGAGCAACTTGATTTTTTTTTTTTCTTTTATTCTGGAAAACATTGTTTTTAACTGGGGAAGGAGACTGGCTTTTTACAGATTAATAATTTGCTTAAAAGTTTGCTTAATTTGCTCCTCTGTGTTTATCAAATTATAGTTATAACCACTAATCCAAAATACTCTATCCCTTATTCTCACATAAAGAAGTAATAAATTGGCCGGGCGCGGTGGCTCAAGCCTGTAATCCCAGCACTTTGGGAGGCCGAGACGGGCGGATCACGAGGTCAGGAGATCGAGACCATCCTGGC
>NW_012115389.1:78526-80376 GCF_000951035.1 Colobus angolensis palliatus
AAAAAAAAAAAAAAAAAGAAGTAATAAATTTTGAACAAGCTTAAAATGTTAATATCACATTTGTCCTAGAACTCCCTTGTTTGGGTTTATTTACCAGGTCACTTTCCTTGCATGAAAGACTACAGAAGAAATCCACCCTTACAAAGTCAAATGGTGTTTTTGATCTAAAAGGTTACTCATCATTTCTGAATCCTCCTGGTGCTTAGTTTAGTGCCTAATAAGTACCTAATACGTGTTTCATCAACTGAATAAATGACTTAAACATGCAAGAAGGAGAAGAGTCAGAAAAATGAAAGAGCTGGAAAGAAATCTAGAAGATCTGGGTTCTAGTATCAGTTCTACATATTAATTCAATTTTAAAAAGGCTTATTATGTATGTGTGAGGAATTGTAGTAAACATCAAGGCACAAATGAAGAGTTCTTATCTGGAAGATGGCATAGCTGCAGTTTGGTGTCGTCTGTGAACATATGGTGTAATAGCTCCAGATTTTAGCTAGCAGAGAAGAAAAGTTAGCAAATTTACAAATTATCCTTTTATATGTACTTAATTTTTAAAGCCATTTACTTAAGGTTCTGCCTTTATTAGCTTTGTATGCCATTAATAGCTTTGTATGTCCTCAAGTTTGCATTTCAGCTAGGAAGGCAGGCCTCCCTGAAACTTTCACAGGCTAACAGCTGTAATTAAGGTAGAAGGCTTTATTTAAATAGTAATTAGCCTCCAGGTGTTGAAGTGTAAACAGAATGCTAATTCATTTAGATAGTTAATTGGTCTTCCGGGTTAGAGATCTTAGCGTGGCCTTCCTCTTTAGCTATGCTGTATTTATGCACCAAGTGTAGGTAGTGTGTTGGCTCCGTGGGATGTTTTGCAAACTCTTGCTTGACTTGCAGAATTTTAGTGTTTTAGCTCTTCTGGTAAAGACTACTGCCAATGAATCTGAAGACGTGAAAACATCAACTAAAATTCCATGGCAAAATCATTAATATTTGACCTTTCTTTATAATTGTGCGGACCATATGGCCCAGTTTATTCCTGTTATTCCAATGGAATTCTTGATAGTCTCTTCTTTCATGCTCAAGAATATTTTGATTTGGAGGTCAGTTATGTGGTCACCCTAATCATAATCAGAAATGACACAACAGGCAGTGATTGCTGAAACCAAAGGTGTGCATCACGTTGGTGACACTTTCCAGTGAACCAATGTCAAGGTCCTTCTCCCTGCTGACTGCTGTAAAGATGGTTAATGCCAGATGTCATTAAGTTTAAAGGTCATTTTTTTGTTGTTATTTCCACAGGACAACTACTGTATCGGGAGTTTTGTCATTGCCTTTGCCAACTTTCGTGGTCTCCCAGTCACTTTCGCTAGATGAAAAAAAAGTCACTGTATTTGATAGTTGTGTGTCTCTGTGTTGCCCAGTCCTTTAGGGGAGCTGAATGGGAGTGGGTCTGATGTTTTGCTGTTTAAAAATGTTTCTTTTGCTTGGTTGCTCCAGCTCATCAGATGCTAGGCTGGCTGCTAGCCATTTTTCCACATGTGCGTTCAAACAGACCTGTGTAAGCAGCACATATCACACGACTTCAACAAATACTGAATACAGTGGCTGGCACATAGGAAGCAGTCCCAGATATTTATTGAATGAATAAATACCAACCTTGCCTTTGGTCCCGTGCTGGGTGCTACAAGTTAGGTGGTAGGAAGAAAGGGAGGAAAGAAAATTCTATATGAGATCAAGTAGGTTCTGCCCTCAAGGGGTTAATAGTCTCCAAGAGGAAGATGTAAATAAATCACCGTAATTGAAAGTAAGAATCATTCAGTGCCAAAAAGAGTGGGAGGTAGAGGTTGTTGGGGGGG
>NW_012115389.1:81016-88567 GCF_000951035.1 Colobus angolensis palliatus
AGCCGAGATCGTGCCACTGCACTCCAGCCTGGGCGACAGAGGGAGACTCCATCTAAAAAAAAAAATTGTTCTACTTTAATAAATTTAGAATGACGGCTTAATGGCAGAGTAGTATTACGACATAAAGCATTTGAAATGAACAGAACATGCAGATCTTACTTTTTTTTTTTAGTGTATTGTTGCTAGAGTGTTCTGCTACCCACAGGGCCAGGGCCTCACACAAGCCAGCGGGCTCTCCAGGGTGCGCGCGCGATCTACAACCCGCCCCTTGAAAAGGAAAGCAGGGCCCAGGACTCTGCGAGTGTGAGCCAGACCGGCTTAGAGAGGGAAAGTAACCGGAGTCGGCCGCTTCGGGCGGACCCGCCCCCTCCCACGAGTTTCCCTGGCCCCTCGGCCCCGCCCTCTCTTTTATTCGGTTTGCAGTGACCGGAGCTGAAACTTTGCAACCCCAGCGCGCACGCTCTGCGCTCTTCCCTGCCAGTGCGGCACGGGAGGGCGGCGCAGGAGGTGGGACCTGCGCCGGGAAGGCTCCGGGACGCCAGCGCACGCGGAGCGGGGACCCCAGGGAACCAGCCGGCGAGAAGACGGGCCGAGGGAGAGCCGATCGCGCCTCAGGAGAACTAAGGAAGTGGTCCCGGGTCGGGAGGCTCCCGTGCCGAGCCGAGGCCAGGGGTCTGGGGTCGCAGCCCGGCGTGCCTGCAGCTGCCGTCTCCCAGGAGCAGCAGCTGTGCCCGGGATCCCGGCGGCGGCGGGGGAAGGAGGAGCTGCAGCTGGACTGTGGCAGCTGGAGGGAGAGGGCCAGGCTCCCCTGGCGGAGCTGCGCTGGGACGACCTGCTGACCGCGGCCATGCAGCCTTGACGAAGTCGCTTGGGCGCACGGGAGCAGCCGCGGGCGCGCCCTCCCGGGAAGGGGCACCGGAGCACAGGCAGCAACACCTTATCTCCTACTCTCCAACCCAGCGAGAGGCGAAGCCGTTTACCATGGAACCCGTGACCAAGTGGAGCCCCAAACAAGTGGTGGACTGGACTAGAGGTGCGCGGGCCTTACGGGGGCGTATCTGGAGTCCTCCAGTCTCGGGGATGGTTGGGCGGGGAACTGGGGAAGGGGGTGTTTGGCCCTTCCTCCCGGCGAGAAGCGGTGAGGGCACAGCCCGGTGACAATGCAAACTTCTGCCGAGTGGCCTGTGCGCCCGTATCTCTCATACCTGCTCCGAGCTCTTCCTTTCCGGGGTGCGGATTGTGGCAAGCCGAGGGGAGCCCCATCCTTAAACCAGGGAGTAGGGGTGGCCTTTCTGTGGAGGTTGAGGTCTGGTGATGTCGATCTCGGGACTCAGCACTCGGTCCGGGGGGCGCTCTCCCTGCCTGGCCTGGGTGCGGTGCCGGGCGACTCGGGGACCCGAGCGCAGAGGCACAAGGCGCCTTTGTGTGGGTGACTCCTGCCGGACCTCGTCCATGCCGCCCGCCCAGAGCCGTCCGCAGGCGTGACGGGGCGGTCGGACAGGTAGAGGGAGACTCCGGCGGGTCGCCAAGCCTGTCTGTTTTTGTTGGAGAAGGCGAGAGGGCCGCGGAAGAGCCAACACCGTGGCATTTGCCCCGGAGAGAAACCTCCAGCCAGGACTCCCGGGGAGGCAGTGACTTTTGCTGCGGGAGGCGCCAGTATCCCCGGTGGCGCTGCATTTTCAGGCCACAGGGAAGCCCGGGGAAGGAGAAGTCTAATTGTTTGGAATCACTGTCTTGATTCATACAGTATTTGGGATGAGGAAGGCAGTGGGACTGAGGCGGTGGGGGGAGGGTGAGGTGGGGGGAATGAGCAGAGGTAGAAGCTTGTCCTTCTAGCTGGCTCGCTTACTTTTCAGTGTCTCCCACGATTTCGAGGGAAAGGTACTAGAGTTTACTCAACCTTTTTCTGTACTTGCAAGAGAACAAAGTCCACCAAGGACAGTCTGTATTTTCATGGTTTCCCCCATCCCCAACGACATCTCTGTTTCGAGGTAGTATTTGTTTTTCTATCTGCTCTTCCAGGTGAGGAATGATGTTCTTTCTCAGTAATAACTAGAATTTTATAGCGCTTTACAGTTTGCTAAGAGCTCTCTCTGTTACTGCCCTTGGTCATCACAGTAAGCCTGCGAGGTAGGTAATACTGGTAAGACCAGGTCAGCTTTCAAACCGTCCCACCCATAGCTGCAGCATAATGAAAGCTGATCACTGCTACATCTCATTTCTCATGCCTGTGACTTACACATAGACCACGTGGAATAGGATGTCCGAGGTGTGTGCGGTGTGTCAGCGGGTATGTCTGACCATTTCCTGCTCCTCTGGGAGAATTCCTTGAGAACGGGTTTGTCAAGTGAGCAGAATTTCCTGGACTCCTATGTAAAATGAAGCTAAAAACAACACATGCTTTTGCATTGGTGACTAGGTTTCCCTGGGTAAAGAGTAAGTGGCATTGCCAGTACTTGGTAGGAAGCATTAGCTTAAAAGCCATCCATGCCCACACTAGTTTGAAATGAGGTGTGTTTCTTCATTCAAGATGCTACCAAATTCCCTAGGCTGGCAACTTGCTGAAACTGAGTTGATACTATTTTATCTGTATGTCCCTCATAAAATCAACTTGAGACACTACAAATTTCAGCTACTATTGACTTCTAGAGCCGCTCTGTCCAACTTAGTAACCAGTACCACTTGTGGCTCTCCAGCCCTTGAAATGTGGCTGGTTAGAATTGCAATGTGCTGTGAGTCTAAAATACACATGGCATTTGAAGACTTGGTATGAAAAAAAGAACATGAAATATCTTAATACTTTTTATTATATGTGGAAATGATAGTATTTTGATAGGTTAAATAAAATATATTGCTAAAATAAACTTCACCTGTTTATTTTTTACCTTCTTACATATGTTTCCTAGAAAATCTAAAATTACACGTGGCTCATATTTGTGGCTTCCGCTATATTTCTATTGGACAGTTCTGCTGTAGAGGAAAGAAAGGGTTACATCTTACTACCCTGGCTTTTCTGAGCCTCTGCCAGCTTAGCTGATAATGTACAACCAGGAAAATGGTAACAGGTACACAGGAAGATGATGGAGTGAGATCTTCACACCCTCAAGGCTTTGTCTTTTTTTTTTTGGGACTTGGGATTGGAAAGGGAGAAGTGTAAAATCACATCCTGTTATGTTTGTTGAGTATTTAAAAGGGAGAGTAGATTAAAGCATGTTTTTGTTATCCAGTTGCCTTGACGTTATGAGTTAGTTGAGATTACTTTCATCTAGTAAAAGTTTTCTCCTGACCTGAAAGAATATCTATGGCTGGCTCAATACCTACGATACTTACTAGGTTACATACCTGTGGTTGGCACTTGGCTACATTACACATTTGCCTGTGCCCTTTTGGACCCTGAAATACAGCCTTGTAGAAAGATCTGGATACTTTCTGTGTTCCAATCTGAAAAAGATGGCTAAGATGATAAGAGGCTGCAATCTTCTAAGTTGCATGACCCATTACTTGAATATTTCTCATAATAATGATGCTCAAGTATTGACTTTTTAATGAACTGTCGACTTACAAAAGCTTGTTTGCTTATAGGACTATTTTTAGTGCTCTTTGCTAATCTCTTTACCCAACCTTTATTTTATAAATACATGCTACTGATAAGCAGCCCTTCATGTAGACTTTGTGACTCTTGGTATTGCATGAATCTGGGTAGGGCGATTATGAGAACCATTGAAGGCCTTAGATTTAAAACTGTCTAAACCTGGCCACAGTTGACAGCTGGATCTCATGTCCTTGTTGTTTGACAGATGTGTGCCTTAGGAAATAAGTTGTTGTCTACCGAATGAATTAATCTTTCTGGCTTTTAATATTAATGTTTAACTACACTGTCACCAATTTTACCATAATGTTAGTGGATCCTCAGTAATTATTAAGCAGTGTGTCAGGCACGTGTCTAAGCATTGTACAAATATCAGCTCATTTAATAGGCACAACCACCTTTGAGGTAGAAATAGTTATTTCCATTTTGCAGTTGAGGAAACTGAGTCACAGAGTGATTGACCGACGTCACCCAGCAGAGCAGGTGGTTTGGCTTCACTCCACTCCATTTTCTCATGAGTTTCTTCCCAAGGCCACACCTAGACCACACCGAGAATCTTTACATTTATGAATAGATCTTCAGGATTCGGTCTGAATAGCATATGTTAGTGGAGGAGACTCATCCAGTATATGTCTGTGTTATTCTCTGTCTTTAGTTCATGTCAGAAAGTTATTTGTAAATCAAATTTATTCCTAGTTCGTGGCGCCTTGCCAGTCAATTCAGTAAACGCCTTTGCAAAGCAAATGATCTTTTACAACATGTAGGGGGTTCCATGGCGCTGCCATCTTGTTCAGCCATTCGTAGCACATGGCTTAGGGTATGGCCTGGCACATGGTGTTCATTTTCGTACTTAGTGCTTCAGTGCAAGGTGGCAGCTCCTGCATGATTGTCTTCCTATTCCAGGCAGAAGGGAGACTCATGGACGACAGAAGACAGATAGCAACCAAGTATTCCCCTTTAAAGAGTTCTTTGAAAAACTATCAAGTGACCTGGCTTACATCTCAGGTGCCAGAAATGTGACATGGCCACCTCATGCAGCAGGGAAGGCTGGTCGCTGTAATTTCTTTCTTTTTCCTTCTTTTGTTTGTTTTCTTCTTTCTCTTTCTCCTTCCTTCCCTCCTTCCTCCCTTCCCTTTGCTCCTCTTTCTTTTTCTTTCCTTTTCTTTTCTTCTTCCTTTTTTCTTTTTCCCTTCCTTTCTTTTTTTTTTTAAGTTTGGTACATTGTGACCCTGAAAAAAAACTTGGAGTTTGGTCAGAGAGGAAAAAGGGGAGAATAGATATTGGTAGGCAGGCAACAGGGATTTACATGCACTGATTTTCATAGCTCAGTTCTCAGACTAGACATGTGCCACATTCCCTGCTTATACCCAGCCGTGTTTTAGAAATAGCATTATGTCTTCATTCCTATTCAATCTTCTTAGGTCAAAATCTGAACTTATATGAGGTCCTTTTCTCTAAGCTTGATTTAAATATGAGAAATTTCATTGTTGAATGCAGCTACCACACACAAGTCATGTTTCTGCTTTAAGCCCACTGGGGAGTGCCTTCGACGAGGAAGAAGTGGGACTGGCTGTCCCAGCAGAACTGTCCTAGCCTTGGCCTTTGATCAGCCTAGAGTGGGTAGGCTGTCAATGATCGTGTAGCTGGCCGGGCGCGGTGGCTCACGCCTGTAGTCCCAGCACTTTGGGAGGCCGAGGCGGGCGGATCATGAGGTCAGGATATCGAGGCCATTCTGGCTAACACGGTGAAACCCCGTCTCTACTAAAAAGTACAAAAAAAGTAGCTGGGCGTGGTGGCGGTCGCCTTTAGTCCCAGCTACTCGGGAGGCTGAGGCAGGAGAATGGCGTGAACCTGGGAGGCGGAGCTTGCAGTGAGCCGAGATCGCGCCACTGCACTCCAGCCTGGGGGACAGATCGAGACTCCGTCTCAAAAAAAAAAAAAAAAAAAAAAAATAATAATAATAATAAAATTGTGTAGTTGAGTCAGCACATCTACAAAACCCAGCTTTGGTTCCAGGAGAGAAGGCTCTCTGGCCAGCTTGTGGTGCTGCTAGTTTTGGTAGCAGTCCCCATCACCAACAAGAGAAAAGGGGGCTTGCTTGCTGAAGGTGTAAGCCACAGGCCCTGCTCTTTCCCTGTCATGTCTATTTGTTTATGACGCATAGCAATCTTAAGGTGCTTCACTATTTGGTCGTGGAAAGGCTGGAATTTCCAAGTTAACTATAGCGATCTGATACATCATAGGTCAACTGCAATGTACTACCTCGCACGGTTAGGCCCTTCTTGCTGCCGTCCAGACAGAGGCAGTTCTTTTTGTTACCTTGAGTCCAGTTTAGGTTATACCTTTTCTTTTAGCCTCTGTGGTCCTTGGGAAAGGGAGGCCTTTTTCTTTTAGCAGCTGTAGGCCTACCATTTGGCCATAGTTCAGAAAAGCTCTTCATTCCACCCTCTCCTTGGTTCCATTCTCTCTCCTGCACTCCAGTGATAAAATTCTCTTAATAACAGAAAAACATTGATTGATGCATTTATTATCTTGGCAGATGCTGTTCTAAGTGCTTTATTTAGGCTCCCTTATTATAAAAATTCTTTACTTATTATTATTATTTTTTAATGCAGGATGGGGTCTCACTCTGTTGCCCAGGCTGATCTTGTCCTGAGCTCAAGTGATCCTCCCACCTCAGCCTCTCAGAGTGCTGGGATTACAAATGTGAGGCACTATCCCTGTCCAGCCTCTTTCATTTCATCCTTAGAAAACCCAGTGAGGTGTATGAATAATTTCCAGCCCATATTAAAGAAACTGAAGCAGAGAGAGAGAATTTGCTCAGGGTCCCCTAATTATTAGTGGTGGTCTCTCTGGGGCTCTCCCGAACTCCATCACTTTGTCACTTTGATTACTTGTACCAGGTGGTGGAGCTGAGTGGTTCAGAGCATGGGTTCTGGAGCCGGACTCAGTTTGTATCCCAGTTCTGCTTTTGACTGTGTGATCTTATGTAAGCTCTCCATAAATTTCTACTCCTTGTTTTTATTGCTTCCTCTCTTCCTTTTTCCTATAGCTCCAGGACACAAACTGTTCTCTCTGAGCAGTCAAGTCTTTCATAAGGTGCATTCTTATCATCCAGGGGCACCTGTCAGTGTCAAAGAGATTTCTCCGCCGTTTGCCAGCTGGTCAGAGGATCCAGGGCAGAACTTGCAGCTGATCAGGAAGGTTCTTGATTACTGGAGTGATAAATACCTCTTGCAAATATCATGAACTTTCCTTGGGTAAATTAGTTTGAGCCATATTTCCTCACTTCTAAAAAATTGTACCTGGGCTTGCAGTGAGGATGGCATAGGATGGTTTTTGCTGTCAACTGTTGGCCCCTGTCTGGCACCTGGTCTGTGACCAGCAACTTCAGCATCACCTGGGAGCTTGTTAGAGATGCAGAAGCTTGGGCCTGGTGAATCAGAATCTGCATTTTAATAAGATCCCCTGGCAATTCATGCACCCATCACAGTTAGAGAAGCACTGTTCTAGCACGTAGCTGCAGATGTGTTTTCAAACTTTGCTGGAGTCCTGCTACTGTAGTATTGGGCTATCTGGTCTGGTATGTACTCCAGCTGTTTCATTTACATTCTGGAATGATGACACTTAATTTGAGGATGCTTGACTTGGCCACTAATTAAGGCAAAAAACCAGTCTTACCATGTGTGCTTATATTTATAAGCATCACCTAGCAACAGCATCAGGCAATTCTTAGTAAAATAAAGGAGACATTTCCCTTGAGATTTCTTCCTTATTCCTTGAAGAGTTCTTATAACAACCTTAAAAGAAGAAGAAGAAGAAAAAAAAGGGCCGGGTGCAGTGGCTCATGCCTGTAATCCCAGCACTTTGGGAGGCCGAGGCAAGCAGATCACGACGTCAGGAGATCGAGACCATCCTGGCTAACATGGTGAAACCCCATCTCTACTAAAAAATACAAAAAA
>NW_012115389.1:89282-107327 GCF_000951035.1 Colobus angolensis palliatus
ACAGGGTTTCACCAGGTTAGCCAGGATGGTCTTGATCTCCTGACCTCGTGATCCGCCCGTCTCGGCCTCCCGAAGTGCTGGGATTACAGGCTTGAGCCACCACGCCCGGCCTAAAAATATCTTTAACACAAGTAGCAAGAAGGGAGTTGTGGGGTGGTCAGTGGTCACTGTGGTTGAAGTTTGTTCTCAGGATCCTCAGTAGGACCTGGGAGGATGAGATGGGCTTTTGGCTAGTCACACCATCCTATAGTTGGTGACCACATGGCGTTTACCACACTTAGCTGACTTTCGGTGGAGATTTTATTGTTGATGGGAAATGACACCAATTGTCATTTCAGGAATACTGAATAACCATGGCAGGTCTCAAAATTTGGCACAAATCTATGTGTTGCGCTGAGGCTGGGGTGTCTCCATCCTTTATCCATGGGATTGGCGAGTGACAACTCCTGCTTCGGCTCCTTTGTGCATTCCCCTTGATGTGAGGAACCGAGAGGGGTCCTCCCGTCTGTGTCCCCATGCCTGTGTCACTGCCTCTCTTTTCACCCAGACTGTCGTCTTCTAGCTCCCGGACCTGAGTGTTCTTGCTTTGCTTTCCCTCTTTCCTCTCATTTATGTTATTTCTGGCATGTCATCACTGGCTTACCCATTATGTAGGCTTTAAGTGAAAAAATCAGATGCTATTTTCATGAGCTCTGCAGGGCACTTCTGCCTTTGTTCTCATTTGACTCTTCCCAAGCCTGGAGATGCACAGGAAGGCAGTTTCCACTGCAGATGAGCAGCATGGAGGAGGCTTTTGGAAGTGAAATGAGTTGTCCAAGGTCCAGAGGTGAGGAGCTGGGACCAGGCTTCACAGAAGGCTTCTGTTCTGTGGTCCTGTCCCGTCCCTGGTTCCTCCTCTATCCAGATGGTGCCTTCTAGTTCCTTCCTAACCAACAAGTGTCAGAGGCCGGGTGTGGTGGCTCACGCCTGTAATCCCAGCACTTTGGGAGGCCGAGGCTTGTGGATCACCTGAGGTTAGGAGTTTGAGACCAGCCTGGCCAACATGGTGAAACCCCGTCTCTACTAAAAAAAAAAAAAAAAAAATTTGCTGGGCATGGTGCCGGGCGCCAGTAATCCTAGCTACTCAGGAGACTGATGCAGGAGAATCTCTTGAACCCAGGAGGCAGAGGTTGCGGTGAGCTGAGATCGTGCCATTGCACTCCAGCCTGGGCGACAAGAGCGAGATTCCATCTCCAAAAAAAAGGGAAAGCCCTTTGTATAACGTATGGCATATGTGTGGAATTAAAAGAGGAAATAAATACAGGGAAAGCCTCTTGCATAACGTATGGCGTATGTGTTCACCCACTTTTCATAATCAATAATAGCTCAAGTTAACTGGTAGTATAATTGGGGTATTTTTATTTAAATATTTAATATTGTTGTGGCTGACTGTCACCCTTCATGTGCTTACTAATAATTTATGACAATTCTATTCACCCTTTTGTTGTTATACAGAGGTAAGTTAAATTAAGTCCGTCTTCCGTTTTCTCATTGTTTCCTTGGACGCCTTCGCCCTGTTCTTAGGAGGACCTTCTCGGTTTTAGGTATTGTTCTAAGTGCTGGGAATCCATAGTCCCTGCTTTAGTGTGGTAGATGTGTGGGTGACAAACGCCACCACCAACCACAAAACAGATGAATAAGAAAATTTCTACTGATAAACATGAATCAGAAAATAAAGCAGAGAGGTGAGGGAGAGGGACTGGGTGGGGGACTCCTTTGGATGAAGTCATCAGGGAAGCCTTTCAGAGGTGACATGTAGGCATGAAAGGTAGGAAGGAACCAGCCATCAGAAAATTAGGGAGAAGGGCATTGTAGGAGAGGGAATAACTCATGCACAGGCCCTGAGGTGGGAATGGGCTTGGAGGGTTTGAGAAAAGGAAGTTGTGGTGGGGTCATGAGAGCGAGTGTGGGGGTGGCGGATGAAGAGCAGATGAGAGAGAGACACACAGGGGCCAGATCATGTAGGGGCTTACAAGTCGTGGTCAGGGAGGTGCAATATTTTTTATAGTTGTGTTGGAAAGCAGAGAGTGACAGTATTTGATCTGTGTGTTGAAAGATCAGTCAGGCTTTTGGTGCAGAAGTGAATTCAGGAAATCCAGCTGGAAGGCATTGCAGTATTCTGGAGGCAATGGTGTCTTGGATTCAGGTGTTGGTGGTTCCAGTCTTTGTGACACGAAGTTCTAGTTACAGCTGGGTCATTGACAACTTCCAATCTCAGTCATGTAAACATTAGATTTGAAGTTGGGATGTCTGCCCATTCTTTCCCCTCCTGCCAGGGCTAAGGTAGGTAGATGCTTTCCTTTCCCGCTGGCTCCTCTCTGGCCGTGTATGATGGCCATTTAGAATAGAGAGCGCCCTCTGTCTTTCTGCCTTGTTCATATCATTGTTGTTTTCTGGCACTTTTTGCTGGGGCTACAGTTTCTGAAGCTGTTTATTCATCTATGAATAGGGTTTTTGTGAAATTGGACTTAGCCTGCTTTGTTTTCTTTGACATCAAATAGCTGATGGAACATTTTTAAACCTGGGATCAGAAGGGCAAATGTGGTTGTGTTTATTAAGGCAAAGCAGCTCCTTAGAATGTGAGTCAATAAGATGGAGAAATTAGAAAGCTTTCTATGTGGTAACTCTTAAAGTATTTGAGTAAAGAAACTGGTATATCTGACTTAAAATATTTTGCTCTACTGACAGACTATCCTAATTTTTGCTTTAGAAACTATAGCTTCCATACTGTTGGTGGAATAGATGGTATTTTGATAAATTTTCAACAAGAGCTGGGCATAGTTTTAAACACATAATATATCACTTCTCCATAGAGGGGAAGGAGTGGGAGAGGCAGCTGAGGGAGGGGAGGCTGATATTAGAATAACCCGGAAGCCTTAATCCCTTGCTCACACCCAGCTGTGAGTCCCCCGAAAGGAGCCAGTCTGTCAGTTCCATCAGAGGAAAACCCCTACGTGCTTTCTATCAGAAAAGGCGGCCATTATGATAATCTGAATCATGCTTTCCTGAGGATAACCTTTTAGTGAAAGGAAGCATTCTATTTCCTATTTTCAGAGATTTGCAGAGAGGGGAAATTCAGTGCTTTGGGTTTTGGGAGTGGATGTGTGTGTGTGTGTGTTTCTAATTTTACTTACATATGCATTAATTGAACAATTTTGCATGTTCTTGCAGTAATTTTACATTACAATGTTTTCAGGAGAATCAAGTCAAAATACTAGTTGGAATATGATCTTTGAAATAGAGGAAAACTAGCTTAATATGTAGGGTGGATCAGACTTCATGTAACACCTGTTAAAGTTGTCAGCACCATCTTAACAGGGATTCCAACTGGAGTCTTAAACTAACCATGAGCAGATGACACAACTGTGGGTGGCATCTAGGAAACAACTCTGTACACTAAAGCCTTAAATTGTTACTAATAAGTATTTAAAAAAACATAAATACTCTTTGCTAGTAAGATGCCTAGAGACACATGGTTTGAAGTGGTTTGATTCTAAGCACCTCTAGGCCAATTTGAAGAATTTTACATAAAGCTGAATAAAGAAAAACCCTTCTTGGAGCTGGAGAAATTCTTTTTTTTTTTTTTTTTTGAGACGGAGTCTTGCTCTGTCGCCCAGGCTGGAGTGCAGTGGCCGGATCTCAGCTCACTGCAAGCTCTGCCTCCCAGGTTTACGCCATTCTCCTGCCTCAGCCTCCCAAGTAGCTGGGACTGCAGACGCCCGCCACCTCGTCCGGCTAGTTTTTTGTATTTTTTTAGTAGAGACGGGGTTTCACCATGTTAGCCAGGATGGTCTCGATCTCCTGACCTCGTGATCCGCCCATCTCGGCCTCCCAAAGTGCTGGAATTACAGGCTTGAGCCACCGCGCCCAGCCTGGAGCTGGAGAAATTCTTCATTCTTTCTTGGATCAAATCAGAGATGGACAGGCCGGGCATAGTGGCTCACGCCTATAATCCCAGCACTTTGGGAGACTGAGGCAGGAGGATGGCTTGGGCTCAGGAGTTCAAGATCAACTTGGGCAACATAGTGAGACCCTGTCTCTACTAAAAGAACCCCCCAAATCAAAAAAAAAAAAAAAAACCAGCAGAGATTGGCACCATGGAATGGAGAAACTTAATGATATAGGTACTTAAAGTACCTATAAATATAAGACGGTTGTACCTGACTCCTGAAGTGTTTAAACCGAGCTTTTGAAGAGACTCCCAGGCACCAGGCACGTATATGTGGGGCTTCTCAACATCCTGTCACCATTGTTATTAAACTCACTTCTTCAATACCAGCCTCACCTGGGAATATAGACATGTAAATTCCTGGGCCCCACCCCAGACCTGCAGAATCAGAAACTCTGGGGGTGGGATCCAGGAAGCTAACAGACTCCTCAGGGAATTCTGGTACAGGCTAAAATGGGAGAAGCAGTGGTCTCCACTACTCATGTGGACTCTGTGGAAATAGGTGATATAAACCAGACTCTTCCTCATAATGCCTGTCGACAGTTTTTTGCTAATACGTCATGACTGATTAAGAAAGACAATGTTTCCAGTAAGGACAGTGGTGACATATTTAAGTGGATGAGTAATGCACCTTGGTTTGTAAGTATCCTTTCTGCAGAATAGACAGGGAAGAGTTAAAGCTGGTATCCCCTCGGTCTCTTAGCCACCTGCTAAACCCCAAGCCCTGGGCATCCTTCTGTTGTGTCCCTGTGAGTGCTCAGCCCAGGAACACACAGGAGGGGCATGTTTCATGGGTCTGAAAGGACATGTTTAGCTTTCATGTGGAATTTCCAGACCCGACTCGAATAGGGGAACAGAATGTAACACCCTCCCCTGCCAACTCCATTGTAAGAAGATAGTTGTGCTTCCTCACTTAGCACTCAGGATTTGGCTTTGAACAAAGCATGGAGATGAGAAGTGAGGGAAAGAAAAATCAGAAAAGAGAAATACTGAGTCACAAACATGTTGCATTTCAAAGCGAAAAGCTCTTTTGTCTTAGTAGGTGGAAGTTGTGAACGTTGAATCAGTGTACATGGAATTTGAACCTGTAGTTTTGGCAAAACCCATGAGAGTCCAGAATAAAAAAGACACTATAGAAGTGAACACCAAAGACATGGAATGGCCCTGAGACTTGTAACAGGAACTGCAAACACGGATGCCTACAGGGGCCAGGAGGCAATGTCAGAAGTTGCAGTCTGGGGGCGTGTGACAGTAGGGAGTGGTGGAGACTGAGGCAAACCCAAAGCCATGTGTTGTCTGGTTTCTGCTGATTGTGGATATAAAGTTTCCAGAGCTTTTGATTTTTGTCGTTTTTTTTTTTGCTCTTGTCAAATGAAGCTGTAAATCTGGGTTTCTATGTGACATTTCCCAGTGTTCACAAAATTGTCTATAGCTTTTATTTTGACATAGACCAAACAAAACATATCTGCTAGTTTGCAATTTCCTCTGTGGACAGCAATGGTCAGGTATTAATTGTCCAGTGAGAAACATACCTGTAAGATGTGAGTAAAATTGGCTACATGGTAATTCATCAGCTATTTAGTAAACCTTTTTTAATGTGTAATTTGTTTTTCCTATTTACCTAATTCTGTTATTCCTAAAATTGCAACGTGAAATTCCATGCAGGTATTATTTAGCCAGAAACACTCATGTCCTGATGTACTCAGCAAACCACTTAATAGTTACTCTTCAGGGTAAAAACAGGAATTTGGCTTCTCTTGGTTGAGTTTACCTCCCCGTAGTGGCTGTATAATATTGGCCTCTGACAGGAGCTGTTTGTGTTTGCACAGAAAGTTTTCACATATCACCTAAAATAGGAAGTGTGCCCCCCCCATCTCCATGCTGGTTAATGGGGTCCTGTGTAAATTAGTAAGTTATCTGTTGACTCAAGGTTCTTTCCATCTTCAAGGTGCTCTGCATCTGGAAATGAAACAAACAAGAAACACACCAGCTTCAGTTCTTAATCCAGAATAGTACTCACCCCAAAACACAATTTACAAAACTTCTTAAACACTAGAGAATATTGTAGCCTTTCAGTTTGCATTGTAAGTATACAGACTATATAGATACATAAGTCTATATACACACATATACAGATAAACATACCATACGTATTTATTGTGGATGACATTTTGATAAACCTTCATTAGGTTTTTATTTCAACCATGGACTCCCTTTCTAAAAGCTAAAACCAAAAAAGTACAGATTTCCTTTTTTGTACCAATTACTCTGCTTTATGCTAGGGACAGGCAGGTGAGTAGGTGTAAATGAAATCTGTGTCCAGGAAGCTGGCAATTTAGTAGGGAGGCAGCGGTGAACAGCTGAGATGTCAGCTAGATGTGAACAGCTCTCTCTGTTCTGCTTTTGAGACAAGGTCTTCCTCTGTCACCCAGGCTGGAGTGCACTGGGACAATCAGGGCTCACTGCAGCTTTGACCTCCAGGGCTCAAGAGATCCTCCTGCCTCAGCCTCCTAAGTAGCAGGAACCACAATCATGCATCACCACACACGGCTAATTTTTTTTGAACTTTATTAGAAACGAGGTCTCATTATGTTTCCCAGGCTGGTTTCAAATTCCTGAGCTCAAAACGATCCTCCTGCCTCAGTCTCCCAAAGTGCTGGGATTGCAGGAGTGAGCCACTGCGCCCGGCCGTTATCACGATTCTTTAAGGGCCAGGCTCTTGCTAAGGCTTCTCATGCATTATCTCATTTCGCCTTCACAATGCTTATTTGATATCAGGTGCTTTTATCATCTTCATCTTAGAGTTAAGGAAACCAAACCCTGATGTGTCTGAGCTTGCGTAGATAGCAAATAGGGTTTGAATCAAGAGGCATTTGATTCCAGAGCCTGACCTCTCCCCTAGAGGCACTTAGGAGGCACCAACGTAAGTTTGGCCTGATAAAAGGTTTTCAGGATGAGGGAGAAACATTTACATCATTAGCATTATGAATCAAATTGATCTACTTAATTTTAACCTGTAGTCTTACCACTCAAAAATTCTAGGGAATAGTGTATCTACTTCTTTTCTCTTTTTGATATACGATTGGGCTCTTGTAAATGGGACAAGGTGGATTTTAAAATATATTTAATGGGGACTGTTTGACCTTTGGGTAGTCACTTAATGTTTTTAGGTTCTAATGCTCTCATATGTTAAAATTCTGAGATCATGTGACTCTATGTTTAAAAAAGACTAGAAGGAAATACATCAAAATGCCCACATTGGTTATCTATAGAGGACAGAATGAAAGATGGCTTTATTCTCTTGTTTGCTCCTATTAAAGCAATCAGATGGTGCTTCTCTTGTACTCAGAGCCCTGGCTGCTTCCTGCCTGGCCTCTCCTCCGGGCTGCTGTGGAACCAGAAAAGCCTTAAAGGGAAATGTGGGAGAGAAGGTTGGATTCACTTTCATGTCTTTCCAGGGTTGTGACCCCTCAAGTCCTGGCTGCCTTAGCTGTTCTCTGTTACCTTCAAACAGCCAGCTCATCTTTATTTCTTTTTTAGTTTTGTCGGGGTTGGCTTGATAGATGTTAGTCCATCATAGCCAGATGTGTCTAGCCATGTCTTTTGAATGCTAGATTTAGGGTGTGGGTACTTAGCTGTTAGTGGACATCAGAGTCATTAGTCAGGATGAAACAGTTCTTGGCTTTAACTGCCAGAAATTCTGGTAATGTCATGTATAGTGAGGGCTGCATGTCTATCAGGTGGCCAGGTAAGTCTTTTGGGGTGATCTGTGAATCACACTTTGTGAGACACTGACTTTTAGCGAGTTTGTTCTGAATTCACTAGATAATAGGGATATAGTACAGAGCTTTGAAAGGTGGTGTCTTGATGACAGAGCTGTGGCAATGGGGAGGGTTGAGGAGGTGGCTGTTGGACCTGTCTCCTGGTGAGAGTTGAAAGGGCCTGAACTCAAGCAGAGGCCTCGGAACCGAAAGGTGGGGAAGGATGCAGAGAGAGGCGCCACATAGGAGTCTGTGTGTCCTGGCAGGGTCTGAACGCACGTGGGAGTGGTGAGAGGGAGAACTGTAACTCCAGGTTTTGTGCCTCAGTGACTTAGTGTGGCCATATCATTAGAAATGCGTTGAGGCTGGGCACAGTGGCTAAGGCCTGTAATCCCAGCACTTTGAGAGGCTGAGGCAGGAGGATAGCTTGAGGTCAGGAGTTTAAAACCAGCCTGGACAACACAGTGAGACTCTGTCTCTACAAAAAAAAAAAAAAAAATTGAAAGATGAGTGGGTGTGGTTGTGCACACCTATAGTCCCAGCTACTTGAGAGGTAGAGGCAGGAGGATTGTTTGAGCCTAGGAGTTTGAGGATACAGTAAGCTATGATCACATCACTGTACTACAGCTTGGGCGACAGAAAAGCCCAAAAGCTATCTCTAAAAAAAAAAAAAAAAAAAAAAAAAGGGTTGAATTCTGGGAAGGAACTGCTATGTGGGTTTAAGAGTGAGGACAATTTACAGATACCAATCTCAAAAGCTGTTCTAGTTTGTAGATGATACATCTTCCTTGATAGCAACAAGGATACTTCCATGATTCAAACATTTAAGAAAATGCAATGCCCTCTCTTACTACAGCATTCTAATTGTGTCATGTTTTAATGAGGTGCAAGTATCATGCAGCCTGGCACATGAAATGTGTTAGAATAGGGCAGTGTTAGTTGAAATTCAAGTCCTCAAGCTTGAGTGTGAAATGATGCAATATACATGAATATGACACCCAGAATTATTTCTGTATAGTACATCCTAAGTCGTAGACTACAAAATAAAATCAGAGGATTAGAGACCTACAGGACAGCATGTCAATGGAGATGTAAAATCAGTGCTGATGAATGCAAAATGCATCTTGGCATAATCCCTGAAGTCTTGTCCAGTGCTTGGTGAGATAAGCAGTTCTGGCTAACATAACTGGCTGCAGTTGCTGTTTGGGTGGGTGAGCCACTTCCCTGGGATTTGTGCCTCCTTAGGATTGCCAAGGCAAGAGGGTGAATAGAATACTGATGGGAGGATCAGGGGTATGTAGGGCTCTTCAAGGTTTGGTGCTGAAGGAAGAGGGTGGAAGAGGGTGGAAGGGTGGCTTGTTTTCTTATTCGTCATTGGCCCAACAAGCCCTTAGAAGTAGAGGTGATTTCTTCTATGCCTTCTCTCAGGTTAGGTTAATAAATCCTTTGCTTAATAGGATTAGCTATAAAATGATAGATTATTTTTCTTATAAATTATTTTTCTTATATTTCTCTTCCCCCATGTTCTGTTTCCTTGACAGTTCTGTTGAAACTTGCTAATTTCTCATGTCTGATTTTAAAATTAAAACAAACCCCATTGATACGGTTTGGATGTGTCCCCAACCAAATCTCATCTTGAATTGTAGCTCCCATAATCCCCACGTGCCATGGGAGGGACCTGGCAGGAGGTTATTGAATCCATGGGGGCAGTTTTCCCCCATGCTGTTCTCGTGATAGTGAGTGAGTTCTCATGAGATCTGATGGTTTTATAAGGGGCTTCCTGCTTCACTTGCCTCTTATTCTTCTCCTTCCTGACATAATGTGAAGAAGGACATGTTTGCTTCCTCCCCAGCCATGTGGAACTGCGAATCAATTAAACCTCTTTCCTTTATAAATTACCCAGTCTCAGGTATGTTGTCATAGCTGTGTGAGAATGGACTGATATACTAGTTTACCTGCTATTCTGAAATGATTTCTTATTAATCCTAGCTAGCTCTGGAAGTGAAGCTTTCAGTGGAGTTCAGTGTCACTGGAACACATTAGGGGCTGTGATATGGTTTGGCTCTGTATCCCCACTCCAATCTCATCTTGAGCTGTGATTCTTAGTGTTGGAGGAGGGACCTGGTAGGAGGTGATTGGATCATGGGGGGCACATTTCCCCCAGGTGTTCTCATGATAGTGAGTGAGTTCTCCCGAGATCTGATTGATTGACAGAGTGTAACACTTTCCCCTTGGTGCTCTCTCCCCATTGCTGCCATGTGTGCCTGCCTCCTCTTCACCTTCTGACATGATTGTCAGTTTCTTGAGGCTTCCCAGCCATGCCTCCTGTACAGCCTGCAGAACTATGAGTCAACTAAACTTTTCTCTATAAATTACCCAGTCTCAGGTAGTTTTTTATAACCATGTGAGAATGGATGAATGCAGGCTAACTCCAACTCCCCTCACCCATTGTCTGTTAACTAAAGTGCCCAGTTAATTCGCACTCCCACTAAGGCTGGAGAAGGTTGCTATTCACTGTGCATTCATTAAACACATCTATTGAGTGCCTGCTGTGTGCCATGCACTGTCTGAGAGCTAAGGATGTGGTAATGAATGAAAGAGACAGCAGTTCCTATCTTCTCGGAGCTGATATTCTGGTAGGGTAGAAAGATGATTATAAAATTCATAGTGCGTGGATGTGATAGATGCCATTGGGAAGGGCCACAGGTGTATTTGGAGGAGTGGGGATGCAGTTTTAACTAGGGTGACGAGGGAAAGATTTCACAGAGCAATATGGCTAATGGGGGAAGAATGTTCTTGACAAAGGGAACAGCGAGTGCATGTGTCCTGAGACAGCCAGTGTTCCTGAGGCATCGTGACCAAGGGGAAGCCGAGAGTCTGGAGCCCTAGAGACCTGATCAGTACTTCGGCTTACAGTCAGTGTTTGGGGAGCTACTGGGGGCCTTTGAGCCAAGAAGTGTTATCAGATTTACATTTAAAAATGATAACGGTGGCTGTGCAAGGGTGGGATCAGGGAACCAGTTCAGATGCCATGGCAATAGTCACATGAAAGAGATTGAGAGGTGGCCAGGTTCCAGGTATTCTGAAAGGCCAGTAGGATTTACGGGGAGATCGAATTTGAGTGTAAGAGGATACCCTTGAAGTGTTTGATCGGAGGAATTGGAAGGATAAGAGTTGCCATCTCCTGAGAGGTGGGAGAAGCAAGCAGGTTAAGGAAAGATATGTGTTGTTGTTGTTGTTGTTGTTGTTGTTTTTGGGACAGTTCCACTCTGTCACCCAGGCTGGAGTGCAGTGGCACAATCCCTGATCACTGCAGTCTCCGTCTCCTGGGTTCAAGAGATTCTCCTGCCTCAGCTACCCTAGTAGCTGGGATTACAGGCATGCACCATCACGCTAGGCTAATTTTTGTATTTTTAGTAGAGATGGGGTTTCACCATGTTGGCATGCTGGTCCCAGACTCCTGAGCTCATCAAGTGATCTGCCTCCCTCAGCCTCGCAAAGTGCTGGGAAGATCTGGCTTTTAATTTTGCAGTGCCCATTCACCCACCAAGTGAGGGAGATGGTGGGATATATGTGTTGGGATTAACCAGAAAGGTTGATATTGGAGACAAATTTGCTGGCCATTGGGGTGCAGATGGTATTAAATCTTTCAGACTGGATGACCTCACCAAGTGAATGAGAGTAGGGAGACAAGGAAAGGAATCTAGGGCATTGCAGTCTTTAGAAATCTGGGAGCTGAGCAACCAGCAAGGGTTGCAGTGAAGTTGCTGCCAGTTAAGTAGGAAGAGAACTAGGGGAGGGTGATGGCCAGAGGCAAGCAAAGGAGGTGTTCCCAGAAGGAGGTAGTGATCAACTGGGGCAAATACTGCTGTGAGGTCAGTGGGAGGATGACTGAGTATTGACTATTGGATCTAGTTAGTTGTGTGCAGGTTGGTGAACTTGACAGGGTGGTTTTGGTGGGTTGGTGGGACAGGGACACCCAGCTGATGAGTAAATTCAAGAACAAACAGGAGGAGAGGAATTGATGTCTTAAGAAACCACCTGCTTGTGAAGCAGCTCCCTGAATGCACATAGCTCTTTGTATTCTCAGGATGATATTCGTGCTGAATGCCTTTTAATTCCTTTAAAATCTGTAATCAACTGTTTGGTAACTAGATATCTGATAAATGGGGACATGTTATGCCCTCCCTGAACTGAGTAACAGGACACTGTAGATTATACAATCCCTTATTTTAATACTAACAATGCCATTCATTTAGTGAATGACTATGTACTGGTGGCTTCTACAGAGAAGAGTTATTCAGCAGAAATTATCTCTTCATTTTTTTTTTCACATCATTTTGGAAATGAAGAGCAGGAAATGAGTAAATAGCTCTCTCTCTGAGTTTGATGTTAGTCTCTACCTTACCCATGTAAGCAAAAAAGATTTGTTATGGACAGATCCAAAACCTTGGAAGAATTCCTTGTTACTAATGATTTACCTTTGTATCTTTCAAGATTTATCTGAAACATTCAGAATGCCATGAAATCATATATATGTCATGTTTGGTACAGACTCTAGGTGGAAGGCATTTGTTAGCAGGAAAACGGGTGCGACTGGAGAGAAACCAATCAACTTGAAATAGAATTTACCAACTGTTTTTATTGAGTACCTACCGTTTGTCAAGTTCTTTTCTAGGTGCAATGAATAAGACAGGGGCCCTCTTTGTTTGGTGCCTTCAATTAAGTGGAATACAGACAAATCAACAGGCATTTAGGCTACAGGGCATCATAGAAGTGCAGAGGAGGAGTATCTCACGCATATATGAATGGGCGCTGCAAGAGAAGGCTTCCTGGAGGAAGAGACATTTAATTGAGACCTGGGCCAGGTGCAGTGGCTCACGCCTGTAATCCCAGTACTTTGGGAGGTCAAGGTGGGCAGATCACCTGAGGTCAGGAGTTCAAGACCAGCCTGACCAACATGGAGAAACCTCATCTCTACTAAAAATACAAAATTAGCCGGGCATGGTGGCAGGCGCCTGTAATCCCAGCTACTCGGGAGGCTGAGGCAGGAGAATCGCTTGAACCTGGGAGGCGGAGGTTGCAGTGAGCCAAGATCATGCCACTGCGCTCCAGCCTGGGCAACAGAGCGAAACTCTGTCTCAAGAAAAATAAAAATAAAATAAATAGAGACCTGTGGGATGAGCAGGAGGTAGCTAGGTCTAGGGCAGGAGAACGTTCTTGGCAGAAACCTGGGAGGCAAGAGACAGCAAGGCATTTTGACATTTGTCAGCCACTGAAAGAAGCCTATATGCTGGATCTGTTGTGAGTTGAATGGAAATAGATGAGACTGGAGAGTCGTGTGTTAGATCACCAAGCCCGTCTGTAAGCCTCCAAGCAGGTGGGATGCAAGGAAGGAATGAAGATCTTTTCGTGGCCTTCCTTTGTAGAGGAACTGTGTATTAGTGTATATGTATTGTGTGTGCACACATATAATACATTATACATATTACATACATTGTACACATATACACACACAATACACACATACATATATGTATGTATCATACGTGCATAATACATAAATACATATGATATGTATGCATGTAAACATATGCTTAGATATATACATATAAGTATGCATATATGTGTATTTATTTTTTAGGGCTCATTATTTGATTCAGAATTCTATCAGGCACTGTCTTCTCTTTAATGGGATGTAGCACTAAATGGGTTTTAGACCTGGAGTGGCCCAGTCACCCTACTGTAGGGGAAGCTCCTGGATCTCCAAAGGAAAAGTCACTTAAAGGCTCTGTGCAAAAAGGAACTTGACTGACTGGGTATTTATTTCCTTTGATCTGTGAAATGTAAAACTGAGCTAACTTTAAGCATAAGAAAACATAAAAAATTCTTCATTAAAGAAAGAAGGAACTACTAACACATTGACCTAGGCTAAAAAAAAAGAGATGGGAGTTTGAACTGACAGGGAGTGGGAGCGGAAAGGGGGGCCCTGATGAATGGAGAGGAGGGAGACTGGGGCCGGGAAGGCGGAGGAGCCCAGACGTCGGAAGTCTGGAGGGAAGTGTTCCCTGGAGGTCACACCTTGAGCTGTGGGTGTTTTCTGTGTTATTACCTGTGATCCACTGCCCATTGCTGATGAACGGTTAGTAATTGTTTCTAATCAGGATGTCATTTAGTCTTTATATGTTCAGAGACTTCACTCTAGTGGGAGAAGCCAAAGCATAGCATTAGCTGGTATTTTTTCTCTAGAAGTGGTCAGAAATATCAGTCATCTAAGGGTTAGGATTCCCCCATCCCACGCCCCCAAAGAAGGGTACACTTAAGATAAACAACATAGTCCAGTATTTCCAACACAACACTGCCCACCCCCCCATTTCACTATACCTAGTATTTATTGATATTTATACCCATATACTAATAATATAGAATAGAGTGACTTTTTTTTTTTTTTTGAAATGGACTCTCGCTCGGTCACCCAGGGGGAGTGCAGTGGTAGGATCTCGGCTTACTGCAACCTCCACCTCTCAGGTTCAAGCGATTCTTGTGCCTCAGCCTC
Organism: Colobus angolensis palliatus; assembly: GCF_000951035.1. Classification (NCBI taxonomy): domain Eukaryota; kingdom Metazoa; phylum Chordata; class Mammalia; order Primates; family Cercopithecidae; genus Colobus; species Colobus angolensis. The sequence goes on from NW_012115389.1 coordinate 103,588, forward strand.
CCAAGTAGCTGGGACTACGGGCGTGTGCCACCATGCCAGGCTAATTTTTGTATTTTTAGTCGAGATGGGATTTCACCATGTTACCCAGACTGACTTGAACTCCTGACCTCAAGTGATCTGCCCACCTTGGCCTCCCAAAGTGCTGGAATTACAGGTGTGAGTCATTGTGCCCAGCAGCAGCAATAGGGTGACTTTACACGGAAATCTTGAAAATACTGAGTGAGCATCTCAGACACAAACCCAGGGGAATCATATATTTGTTGTACCAGATCCAGAAGCAGCCATGTGGGTATTTATTTCTGAGTTCCTGAACCCTGTAAGAACACACAGGTTATACTTGAAATGAATGGGAATTGATTAGGCAGAATGACAAAAAACCCCAAACCCACAAGACCCCACCTCTGAAGGGTGCGGCCGCTCGCCCTCCCCTTTGTGTCGTTTTTCCAGATTCTTCACGTGGTCGGGGTTGTCGCATCATTCCCGGGGTTAAACGTACACTCAATTCTGGGACAACTTCCATTTTCAACAGTGCAAAGTTAGAATTCAGTGGAATGTGATTTGAAAGTAATTTCACAAGGCACATTTTAAGTTTTTAATAGTTATCTTTTTAAAAAACAGTCCCAATTTTTCTCCTCCTGTCACCCCCTACCCCAGTCATGATTTCTGAATATATGGTCTCTTGGAGGACATGGATAGCTGTTATTTTAACTTTGAATTTAGCATCCTCATCTGTATATTTTAGCAATTTGAAATTCTGTTTTGTAACTTTTTTTTGGTATCAGTGGCCTTGTTTTCACATCCTTAGGGTGTTCTTCTTTCTCCTCTTTTATCTTTTAAAAAGATCCATCCCTAGAATGAATATTGAAAAAATATTTCCCTAAGATAGCATGTGTATTAGGATCTTTTTCATATTTTCATATTTTAAAATGAAGTTTTAACTTGATATGTAATATTCCAGTCGTGCTGTAGAAATCCCATCTCCTAAAATCATGGTCTAATGAATTAAAGAGAAAAGGACTATTTCCTAAGAGTAACTAATAACAAAGAAATAAAAAAGTACAAATGTCCATAAGCAACCTTAGGAATTCAGGAAGAAATCTAAGAAGAATCTGCCTTGTTAAATAGAATTGTGGTAGACTTCCTGGGAGTGGTAAATGATGTGGAATCAATCTGTTATAATGACTTAATTGTCATCAAAAGATCTCACACCAATTTTGTGGGTTAAGGTTGGTAATTATCGTCTTTGGTGGTAATTATGTAACTATAACATTATAAAAACATTTTGAGACTACCTTTTCTTATAAAAGCAGATTGCATAGTTTAGATCTTATCGTTGCTATTGCTGGTTTTGTTTGTGCTTTACAGATCTAAAGTTGTAGTGAAAGTGACATACTGTTGATAAGATGTTTAGATTAGAGTTGTTTGGTTTGTTTTTTGTTTCATGTGGTAACATGTAGTTAACATTCTTTCTCTCTTTTAAAAATGATTATTTTCATCTCAAAGCCAAGTGATAGTAGTGTTAACTTTGTCCTTGAGATGGTCAAGGATGGCATCTGTTTATTCAAATTAAGGCCCTTGTAATAAAGGTCTTTGGTAAATATTTGATAGGGAACAAGGTAAAACCCTAAAGTCTCTTTGTCCAACAAAGGTGGAATCAGCCTATAAAAACCATGGCCCCGGCTTCAGCATGTCTGTTTTGGGTGAAGGTGGGAGCCCATGCGTGTAGTTAATTGCCTGCAATAGAGAATAATTGTTTTACTTTTAGGGATTTTGCCTGGAGAGAAAATGTATTCATGTATCCATTCATTCATAGTCTCTTCCTGTCTCTGTTGGGGCTGGATAAATCAGTGTGTTTGTGGGTGGGCCGTTCCTCATTCTGAAACATTGTGGCTCCTGCAGGTGACACAGTACTGGAGAACCAGGGCTCTTCAGGAGCTGCCCAAGTTTGGATCCTTTGCTGCCTGTCACGGTTGCCTGATGTTGGCCAATTTATGTACATTGTTTAGTCAACTAGCTCATCTTTAAACTTGGAATCGTGCTGTTAGTAAACTTTCAGGGTTTGTTTTCAGGGCTAAATGAGATAATGTGAGTGAAGCATTTATCATAATATCAGCCATATTTGAAGCGCTTAATAAAGCACTGGGTACTACTTTTGTTGCTTAGAACTCAGGCATATCCTGGAAAAAAAATTCACATCTTCCAACAGGGTATTTCAATCTCAAATCAAACAAGGATACTCTGCCTTTTATAAATAGTAAATTGCCCATCGGTGAGAGGAATAGTAAAGAGAAAACTAGATCCCACATCCCTTATGCAGTGGTGTTGAAACTAAAAATACAAAAATTAGCTGGGTGTGGTGGCACGTGCCTGTAGTCCCGCTACTCAGGAGACTGAGGCAGGAGAACTGTTTGAAATAGCCTCCCGCCCCCCCAAAAAAGAGAAGGCTGGGCACAGTGGCTCACGCCTGTAATCCCAACACTTTGGGAGGCTGAGGCAGGAAGACTGCTTGAGCCCATGAGTTCGAGACCAACCTGGGTAACAAAGTGGGATCCCTGTCTCTATTTTAACTTAAAAAAGTAAAAATTTTTCATTAGAAAATATTTTAAAAAGATGGCCAGGTATAGTGGCTCACGTCTGTAATCCTAGCACTTTGGGAGGCCGAGGCAAGCAGATCACCTGAGGTCAGGAGTTCGAGACCAGTCTGGCCAACATAGTGAAACCCTGTCTCTACTAAAAATACAAAAGATTAGCTGGGTGTGGTGGTAGGTGCCTGTAATCCCAGCTACTCGGGAGGCTGAGGCAGGAGAATCGCTTGAACCTGGGAGGCGGAGGTTGCAGTGAGCCAAGATCATGCCACTGCGCTCCAGCCTGGGCAACAGAGCGAAACTCTGTCTCAAGAAAAATAAAAATAAAATAAATAGAGACCTGTGGGATGAGCAGGAGGTAGCTAGGTCTAGGGCAGGAGAACGTTCTTGGCAGAAACCTGGGAGGCAAGAGACAGCAAGGCATTTTGACATTTGTCAGCCACTGAAAGAAGCCTATATGCTGGATCTGTTGTGAGTTGAATGGAAATAGATGAGACTGGAGAGTCGTGTGTTAGATCACCAAGCCCGTCTGTAAGCCTCCAAGCAGGTGGGATGCAAGGAAGGAATGAAGATCTTTTCGTGGCCTTCCTTTGTAGAGGAACTGTGTATTAGTATATATGTATTGTGTGTGCACACATATAATACATTATACATATTACATACATTGTACACATATACACACACAATACACACATACATATATGTATGTATCATACGTGCATAATACATAAATACATATGATATGTATGCATGTAAACATATGCTTAGATATATACATATAAGTATGCATATATGTGTATTTATTTTTTAGGGCTCATTATTTGATTCAGAATTCTATCAGGCACTGTCTTCTCTTTAATGGGATGTAGCACTAAATGGGTTTTAGACCTGGAGTGGCCCAGTCACCCTACTGTAGGGGAAGCTCCTGGATCTCCAAAGGAAAAGTCACTTAAAGGCTCTGTGCAAAAAGGAACTTGACTGACTGGGTATTTATTTCCTTTGATCTGTGAAATGTAAAACTGAGCTAACTTTAAGCATAAGAAAACATAAAAAATTCTTCATTAAAGAAAGAAGGAACTACTAACACATTGACCTAGGCTAAAAAAAAAGAGATGGGAGTTTGAACTGACAGGGAGTGGGAGCGGAAAGGGGGGC
>NW_012115389.1:113322-116095 GCF_000951035.1 Colobus angolensis palliatus
ATAAAATAAAATAAAATAAAATAAAATAAAAATTAGCTGGGCATGGTGGCCCGTGCCTGTAATCCCAGCTACCCAGGAGGCCGAGGCAGGAGAAATCACTGGAACCCAGGAGGCAGAGGCTGCCATGAGCCGAGATCGCACCACTGTACTCCAGTCTGGGAGATGGAGTGAGACTCCGTCTAAAAAAAAAAGAGAGAGAAGACAGTTGTACCTTTTTAAATGTCATGCTGTGGAGGGGTGATGGTAAATGAGTTCTTAAATGTCTTTCCTCAGTTCTTCCGCTAGCATAAAGAGACCTGAGGGCTGGTGATATTGACATGTAGAGTAGGCATTACGTGGCAGAGGCGAGGCATCCACAAAGGCACGCCCTTGAAGTCCATATCTATTGTTTTATCACAGTTAATGCCCAACACTTACTACATTTCCTGCTTTACTGCTGCTTTTGATAACTGGTGGGTGTGACAGTAATACATGGGTGTGTCCACGATGTAGTGTGTATGCCGCTGAGTTATTGTCCTGGCAGAACAACCCCAGATGGAAGGTGTCCCGTCATGCCAAGCCCAATTAAGGAAACCAGCCCAGTTCTTCTTGGGAGCCAAGAGGTTATTTCGAAAGATCTGCTCCTATCAGTGTTGTGGGAGTAACTTATGGGAGCAGATCTTACAGAAGCAACCATCAGAAGGGTGATTACCCCTGTTCCTTAGTCACCAGAGTTGCTTCCTCTGTTTCCAAATCACAGAAGGTCTCAAACTTCTCAAGGGACTTTTAGATTGCCTGTGTGACGAGGAGAAATAATGATGCCCACTGTGTCAAACAGGCGCCTTGCAGATAGTAACCTGGAGCGATGTGAATCACGCTGTTAGTGTTAAGAGGAGATTTGGGCTTATGGTGAGCAGGACTCATACCTGATGCGTTTTGGGAAATGCAGGGTGTTAAATAAAAAACTTGAAAGTTGACCTGATTTACCTTTTTATAGATGAAGGAGACTTTTTGTAAGGCATCTTTGAGCCAGGGGAAAAAACTGTTTCTATATTTTATTCAGTGTGTGCCTGTTTCCGGAACAGAGCTTTAGTAAGTGATTAATGTAGAAAAGTTCTTTTAAAACTGGAAAAATCTGTATGTGCCAAAGAAGCCCCTTTCCAACCCTTTAGAAACACATGTAATTTCTTTTGGATGAGTTTCCAAGTTAATATTTGTCTAATTTTTGTGTGTTGAGTAGTACTTTTCAAAAGATATTTGTAAGATACCTAGACCAATCCTTCTCCTCTCAAACATTATAGGTTTGGAACTCTGTGTAGGGAGATGATTTGTAATTGATGAATTCATGTACAGCATATTTTAGATGCTGTCAGTTTTCAAACTTGTACGTTGAACTTAAAAGTTGAAAAAATTCACCAAAAATTCGCATATAGAGAAGTTAAAATCCAAGCTAATTGGCAACTCTGCCTTCAGTGGAATTGGCAGTCTTGCTGTCTGAGAAAGCAGTGATGATGAATCAAGCTAAAAACCACCTCTCCAAAGGCCTGAGACAGGGAGGTCAGTAGCAGCTACCAGACCTGTGTGGCTATTCAAGCTTTCAAGCCTTAAAGATCCAGTGTGGGCTGTCAGTGTTCCTGTGCTGGTTAAACTTTCAAAGAAGCTTTGCCTCCATCCAGATGGTAACAATTGATTTTTATTTTCAAGTATTTATTCATTTTCTTTGGGGGAGGAGGGAGGGAATAATCATATTTAGGTTTGAGATGATGGAGACAAGGAGTATCTTTTTTTTTTTTTTTAAGACAGTCTCGCTTTGTTGCCCAGGCTGGAGTGCAATGGTGCCATCTCAGTTCACTGCAACCTCCACTTCCCGGGTTGCAGCAATTCTCCTGCCTCAGCCTCCTGAGTAGCTGAGATTACAGGCACACACCACCACGCCCCACTAATTTTTGTATTTATTAGAGAGGGGGTTACACCATGTTGATCAGGCTGGTCTGGAACTCCTGACCTTGTGATCCACCTGCCTCAGACTTCCAAAGTGCTGGGATTACAGGTGTGAGCCACTGGACCTGGCCAGGAGTATCCTTATAGTGAACAAATACTGGGTATGAGGCAGTGCTCAGATACAAATCCTGTTCACGTCGGTGAACCGGACGACAGCCTGTGTATTAGGCATATTGAGATGTTTCTTGACTTCGGTTGGTTATATAGCAAGAGCAGGCATTTTTCCTAGGACTGTGGTTTCAGCACTATGGATTCCATGTTTTTTCTTCCATCATTAACTCTAATTTTGAGGGTTGATAATGACCTTCAATCATTCAGTCCAAATACATATTCTTTTGTGTGAATAAATTATTTTGTCATAAATGACATTGTGGCCCAGAGATTTAAGTGGCAGGACCTAGACCAGAACCAAATTCTCTAGACCCCCAGTTCAGAAGGTTTGTGATTATACTATTTTCCCACCTTGCCCTAACTGGCCCCCTTTCCCCAAATCCTGTAAAACCTATGGCTTTGTAGGCCCCATCCACCAGCAATAATGTGGCACATCCTAGCATTTTTCCTGTTCTGTAATACACTCCCAGTCAAGAAGCCTTATGAACCTTCTGTGTGATGGACTAGACTAGACTCAGTGTTGGGTTTCGAGGATCCACTGGTGAGGACATTCCGTCTAGCAGGAGAAATGCCAGCACTATTTATTACACAATATGATCTGATGCATTCAGATGTACTTACAGGTCTAGGAGCTGTTCAGAGGAGCACAGATGAATGAGAGAGAGAGAGAGAGAGAGGAGAG
>NW_012115389.1:116292-160660 GCF_000951035.1 Colobus angolensis palliatus
AAGACAGTTGTTTGAGAATGGTTTTAGAGGATAAATGTCAGCCAGATGAGGGGTGAGGGTAGGGGACTTCTAGGTGAAGTGAGTTAGAAAATTAAGATGATTCTGCCCATTGGTAGTGCTGGGCAGTGAAGTTGGTCATGCGTGGCAAGTTGCAGAATCACTGGCAAGTTGCAGAAATGACTAGTTGTACTCCCACTGTTCCTCTTCTCCAGCCTGATTCAGAATGGAAAGAGGCTGCTCAGAGTGCATCAGTGATCTTCTGTTTTCTTATAGGTTGAAGAATGCTAAATGTCTGCATATGATGGCTGATGTGACGATGAACAGGCCGTGACTAGTGTGGATTATTGGATACCTAGAGGCTCAGTGGCCTAGATGTGATCAGGAGGAAGGGTTAGGGAGAATGCTTTGGTTAGACTCAGAAGTAGAAAGACAGCAGGCTCTGCTTGGAGACTTTCTGTCCTTCATCCAAGATGCCATTGGGGTAAAGGTGTGGATGCAGCTTTGCATGTTCAGCTTCTGGAACCAGACAGAACTGCCTTTCAGTTTTCATGGCCTTGGAGGAAACAGATAATGAATGATAGGAAACAGCTGCTTCTAACGTGGCAGGCAGAAATGCATCCTCATGGAGCAGTGTGGTCATCACAGGAATATTAGTGGAAAATCGTCTCTGATTAAACATTCAGGAGCTATGGAATGTGATTTACTTTCATATATTCATCCTTCCCCCCATTGTCTTTCCGTTGCCTGTAGATTTTATTTTTATTTGTCAAATAATACAGAAATACTTTTTGTAAAAAAAAATTTAAACAACAGAACTCTAGATAGGTTGGAAAAGATAGTCCCCTTTCTGCTATCCCCTTCTCCTTTCCCAGAGTTGGAGGTCAGCACCTTCTGGAACCCTTCCTAGACATTTTCATACATGTTTATTCTTATTTACACATAATCATTGTCTTTTTATAAATGGATTTCTGCACAGTTTGAATCTGTTTCTTTTTACATTTAATACTGTTTTAACGATTTCTCTGAATCACTATATTTAGATAAACCTCAAATTTTTAGAAGTAGTGCTTATGCAATCAAACTTAATTAACTTTATTAATCTAAAAATTAATCTAAAAATCTAAGTGCCTCTTAGGAACAGAAAGGTGTCATGGCCCACCCACATTGGGACTGGACGGTGGATTTAGGATGTTTTGTGGCAGGCTGACTTGCACCTGGCAAAATATCTTCGGTCAGTCTAACAAGGGAGAACTGATCTCCTGCCCTGAAAGTTTATTACTGTGGCACCAGTTCTGCTTAAAACAAACATTTAGTCTTCTTTTTAAGGCCAGGATTATATTAAAGTGGAAGGTGGCCTGATAAACAGTCTTTGAGATCTCTTCGGCACAGGGAGAATGTGGGATTTGTATTTTTCTCCAAAGCTTGTTTCATAATTTGACAAAGCCTATTTGAGAGAAGTTGGTAAGGTTGACCCAAATGGCAAGGTAACTTCTTTGGATTTTAGTGCCGAGAAGGAGGACACAGAATTAATAAGGGGGAACCTTTTGGAAGGGGTCATGGGGCAGATCATTGTTTTGTTACATTCATGGGCTGATGACATCATGGGAAAGTACTTGATGACAGATTGGTAGAACTGTACTGTGCATTAGAGCTGGCCACCCCAGCAAACCCACCGATGGGACTTGGTGTTTTGGTTACTCCCTGAAGTGCAGTGGCAGTTGTTCTGGGAGCAGAAGATGCTCTTGGAATGCTGTCATTATTACCTTGGCTCATGTTATTTAGAAAAAGAGGAAGATGCCTTCTTGGCCTGACAATGTGACAGCCACCTGCTGTCAGTCATTTTCTTCAGTGCTCTGAAGGTGACCAGAACCTGGTCTTCAGGTCTCCTTTAAAAATAACAAAACACAGACATGCATAAAATCATACAGCATAAAAGGATGATGTCATTCTCAGGGAGACAGGGCAGCATGTCCCTATTTTCCTCATCCACTCTTGAAGGCGTCAGGTCTCTGATATTTCACACTGCCAGTTGCTACCTAAAAGCGGGAACTTCTTGGGGAGAGATGGACTTTCATGCTGAGTGACTTAGAAACTGTATTAGAACTGACTGCTATCAAATAAGCTTAAGACTGCTATAAATAAAATAAATATCAAACAAGCATAAATAAATAAGGAAATAAATACATAAGCAAAATAAATATCAAATAAGCATGACTGCTATCAAATAAAATAAATATCAAATAAGCATAAATAAATAAGTAAATAAATATTAAATAAGCATAAGACTGCTATCAAATAAATTAGAACTGACTGCTATCAAATAAGCATAAGACTGCTATCAAATACATTTCTTAAAGATATGGGATCACGCCTGGCTTTAAAAGAAATCGTAATTGCGAGACATGGTGGCACATGCTCAGTGAACTGTTTTAATCCGGGTTTCAAAGAAACTGGGCTTTATGGGATCATAAGGAGGTCAAGAACGTGGTATATCTTCTGTTGGATGTAAAATTGATGTTTATAGTTCAGTAGTGCCACTTTGACAGTGGGCAACCAGGGACGTGCTCACACGATGGTTAATAAAGGCTCTTCAGACACTAGATTTAAATTCTGCATTCATCCATGTAGTAAGCATTGACTAATTTAATCGCGTGGAGAATGAGCCAGGGAGACAGCTTTGTTTACCTGTATCCGTCCTGTTCATGAGACTCTGCTGCGCTCACAGGCTTTAGCTGCCTGGGGAAGTCACGTGCCAGAACAGATGCCCCACCTGCTATAGGGAGAAAGCAGAGCCAGACTGGGGCAGAGTAAAATAACCCATGTTGAATCCTCACTCTGGCACTCAGTGGTAGTATGACCTTGAGCATTTAGCCCTTCGGAGCTTGCTTTCACATCTGCAAAATAGGCATGATAATATATCACATGGTTGTTAGGAGCATGAATGAAACACCAGGAGAGAGTGCCCAGCTCATGTTGTGGAATACAGAAAGGCTCAAGAAATGGTACTTGTTATTTAGACATTTTTTGAAAAAACATTCCTTTTCATGAAACGAGACGGCCCCAGCACCAGATATCTGGTGCCTGGTTCTCAACACTGTACACCATAGATAAATTTCCGTTCCTGACAGCCAACAACGAGAAAGTTTACTTCCCCCAAAATTATTCTTCTAGAATTACAGCCATTCTGTGATTTATTTGCCTCTTTTCCTGCCTCACAATAACCACTGCAGTACAGTTAAACCCCCAGTCTGTTCAAGGGCAGAACGAATATTAACCACCGTGTGAGGGAATCTGGGGACTGGGAGAAAACAGTAATGTATAGTTACAGTAAGTTGCAAGAATAAAATCTCACATGACTTTGGGACAAGTTTTACATTTTAAAGTCTCTTTCAGGTGCTTTCTCTGGAAGAACAACAACGAAAAAGTTAAAAGCTCACGTAAAAGGACACTTTATTTTTTTAAGAAGCCATTTTGAAATAAGTAAGCACAAACATTTCCCAATAGAGACGTCCATAGTTTTCGTTTGGTGTTGCACATTCTCGTCTTGAATTGTAGCGGGGGGCTTGATGTGTGCAGTAATTATTATCAGTCCTTGCTTGACTCATGCATTCCTAACTGTCGCAGTGAGATCTATGTTTATGTGAAATATGGAAACGATTTTTCCCCCTCTTCCTTTTGTGCTTGAGTTTAGACAGAGCAGCTGAATTCTCTTTCTTTGTTATTTTTAGGGGGTCTTCAGTTTTGGAGCTCTAGTTTAGGCTTGAGGAGGGCCAGCTGTCAGCGTGGCTTGGGCTGGTCTTTCTGAGATCTGGCTGGTGTTCCTGCAGTTAGAACCTGATTCTGAATCCAGCTCCCTTCCACCAACATGGGAGGCTCTCACTTCTACAACTTTTATTTGCCCCACATTGAAAACAGAATGGAAACTAAAGTAACAATAGTGGAATCTGCACTGGAAGAAGAATTTTTTTTTTTCTCTGAATTCATCTCCTTTATTGGGAGCTGTATGTCTTGCATCCTGGCCACTGCCTTTTTTCCTTTTTTCCTCCAACTGACTTTCTCTTTGGGTGTTTTAAGGATGGGGAGATGTAGGCTGTGTTTTTAAAGCTCAGAGTTTAACTACAGAGAAACAAAACCAGAAAAGAGTATGTTCCTCCCCCTTTTTAAACAATTTGTCCTCCTTGGAAAGAAAGTTTTACTATGTAGGATTTAGGAAATGTTTGTGAAAATGATCACAGGCTATAAAGGAGTGTCCAAGCTGCTTTCATTGTATCCAGCATGACATTCTCATGATATCTGTAGCAAGCCTTTTGGTATCTTGGCAGATAGAGTTTCTTCCTTCACAGCATAATGTTTTTCCAACTGCGATGTTTATAGCTGCTTCATGTGCTGTGATACATGGCTAGGTGTCAAGATAGTTTTATAGGGGGAAGAACCCAAAAGACTTTTACAACATGCAGGTTTCAGGGAAAAAGTAGAGTGATTTTTACAAAGGGAGTTTCAAATAAAAAGGCATTTGTTTGTGCTTTCTCCATGGGCAGACCTTTTCAAAGATGGCATTGTAAAAGGAGGATGTGCATTTTATTCCTTTATTAACGGAGGCCCTCGGGGGTGGCTGTCTTGAAGGACCAGGAGCTGCAGCTATGGAGATGAGTGTCACAGCTCCGGGATCTTAAGGAGCTCCACTTTGCTTAGGCGTCAGACACATGAATAAACACGGTGCGGGCCGGAGGGGCAGAAGGGAGAAGTGATGGATCTTGCTGGTGAGGAAGCTGGTATGTGGTTGGTGTCCAGAGAAGGCCTCAAAAAGGAGGAGAAGCTTCTGGGGAGCCTTGGAGGATCAGGAGGAGTTGGCCAGACCAGATAGGTGTGTGGGTGATGCTGTAGGCAGAAGAAGAGCAAATGCAAACGCATGGAGTGTGAGGCAGTGAGGTGCGTTGGGAGAAGGAATCCCAGCTTCTGAGGCTGGAGTGCAGGTTGCAAGAGGAGGATGGACGGAGTAGGAGCTTGGCCAGCAGGCCTCAGGCCAGCTTTGGGAGGCCTTTGCTTGTCATGTGGTCATGTCATTTCTTTCAGGCTATACTCACCTTTCTTGAGAGGCCTTCTTGGATGAGTGCCATTCTCTAGCCCCTGTGCCTGCCTTAGCCTTCTTCCTAGCACTTACTGCCTGCCCTGTTCTGGATTGGGTGTTCGCTGCCTGTCTTGTGTTGTAAGGACGGAAGCCCCAGCAGAGCAGGGGCGTTCTTCTGTGATGGCTCCCCTGGTGCCTGGCGGTGAGTGATGTTAGGGGATTTGGACTCATCTTCGTAGTGAATGATGGGAGGATCACTGAAGGTCTAAATCAGGGGAGTCACCTGAGTGCATTTGGGTGTTTGAAGAGCAGTGTGGATAGCAGGAAAGCTGAAGACAAGTATTTAGGGAGAGCCTCCATGCACATTGAGGGGAAGGGAGTCTGTTAGCGGTCATGCTCTTCAGGCTACCTTGGGTGGGCCCAAGCTTGCTGGCCTAGTTAATTACCAATAGCTAGTACCAATGTTATTCCATCAGTGACATTCTGAAACTACTAAAAATTACAGAGAAGCAGCTGGGTGCCGTGGCTCACTTCTGTAATCCCAGCACTTTGGGAGGCTGAGGCAGGTGGATCACCTGAGGTCAGGAGTTCGAGACCAGCCTGACCAATATGGTGAAACCCTGTCTCTACTAAAAATACAAAAAAAAAAAAAAAAAGTTGGGCTTGGTGGTGTGCGCCTGTAGTCCTAGCTACTCAGGAGACTGAGACAGGAGAATTGCTTTAACATGGGAGGTAGAGGTTGCAGTGAGCCAAGATTGTGCCACTGCACTCCAGCCTGGGCGACTCCATCTCAAAAATAAATAAATAAATAAATAAATAATAAAAATAAAAATTACAAAGAAGCTCAGAATTTTTTTTTTCACTCTGCAAAGCTGAAAGCTGCCCAGGGATTCCAATAAAAGTCATGATGTTATAATGTTACAATCATTTTTGATAGTTCAGTGATTGAAAAATCCGAAGGAATTGTCTTTTTTTAAATGCTTTGAAATAAAGTTGGTTCTTTTTTTTTGGGGAACAGAACAATAAACACCTTTATTACACTGTGAAGACAAAACGAGGATTTATTTGCCTTTCCGGGCCTTGATTTTCCCAAGATAGAACTCCAACTCTTTGCCCTCTAGCACATAGCCATCTGCTCGGCCACACTGTCCCGGCCTGGAAGCAATGCATGCAAGAAGCTTGCCCTGCTGGAACTGCTCCTCCAGGAGACTGCTGATTTTGGCATTCTTTTTCCTTTCATCATATTTCTTCTGAATTTTTTTAGATCGTTTTTTGTTTAAAATCTCTTCTTCCTCAGGAGTCAGCTTGGCTCCCTTCTTGCGGCCCAGGGGCAGCGCGTAGTGGGACTCATACCACTGTCGGTGTGCTGTCCATGAGCACGATGCAATTCTTCACCAGAGTCTTGGTACGGACCAGCTCATTATTAGATGCATTGTAGACAACATCGATGATCCGTGTTTTACGAGTACAACACTCTGAGCCCCAGGAGAAATTCCCTACGTCCAGCCTCAGGGCACGGTATTTCTTGTTACCTCCCCGCACACGGACTGTGTGGATGCGGCGGGGGCCAATCTTGGTGTTGGCAGCCGGGTGCCCCAACTCATACTTCCGCTTCTTGTGGTAGGGCTTTCTCTTGCCCCCGGTTTTGCGGCCCTCGTGCCAGTTGTCCCGAGAAATGCCCATCACTCGGCGCTGGCTGGAAAAGATAAAGTTGGTTCTTTATGTAAAAACAGGTTTTATTAGGTTCTTAAATTGGCTTCAGGACAGCCTGACCCCACAGCCATGTGCACTTCATAGTTGGGCTATTTGCAAAGTTAAAAAAAGATAAGAAAGTAGGCTTTCTGCGGCCGGGCGCGGTGGCTCAAGCCTGTAATCCCAGCATTTTGGGAGGCCGAGACGAGCGGATCAGGAGGTCAGGAGATCGAGACCATCCTGGTTAACACGGTGAAACCCCGTCTCTACTAAAAAATACAAAAAAATTAGCTGGGCATGGTGGCGGGTGCCTGTAGTCCCAGCTGCTCGGGAGGCTGAGGCAGGAGAATGGCGTGAACCTGGGAGGCGGAGCTTGCAGTGAGCCGAGATCCGGCCACTGCACTCCAGCCTGGGTGACAGAGCAAGACTCCGTCTCAAAAAAAAAAAAAAAAAAAAGTAGGCATTCTGCAGTTCTTCTGAGAGAAATGGTATGAGGTCTCCTGTTTGCTGGACCCATGAGGGAATGAACTGTTTCATATATAGGAATTTTCCTGATAACTGATCCTTAAGACCCGGTTTAAGGTCTTTAAACCTGGATATTTTTAAGACCTGGGTATATTTAAATTTTCCCTGTAGTTTTGGATGGAAATCTTTCTAAAATAAATTTTTATTTTTGGGGGCTTACAGAGTGCATTCAACATAAGTTAATGATTCCTTGCTTATGAAAGAATGAATTATTCAGAATCACTGAAGTGTGTGGTTACTATAATGATAGGGCCTACTGATACTTGTAGGACTATTTTGCCAAGTTACCCCAGCATGCCCTGTTTTCTCGGTTACTGTCCTTGGCTTTTAGGTAACCAATGCTCCAAGCAGCATACACACTGGCTACTCTTGTGGATTTACTCAGCTTGTCTCTCTTGAAGGCTGGGAAACAAAAGAACTTTTCTGCCTTCTAAAATGAGAACAGATGGGCCTTGGGTAAAGGTCTGTCTTAGAAGGCCTTAAGTCAAGCCAGTGTACTTTACCGCATAGGTTTTTTCACATCTTAAACATTTCAAAGAAAGAGGCCTCATTTTGTTTTTCAAGTCTTTCTAACACTGAACCATCCATATCTGAAAAAAAATTATATTATTACTTTAACTGGCATCACTGCTGGGTTTGCAGGGTAAAAACAACACCCCCAAGCCTTCTTACACTGTTTGCCCAGAGGCCCCCTGGCTTGCCTTTTGGTTCCAACATGTGTGAGGTGAGGTGTTACTGTACTAAGCATTTTCTTTCATCAGCTTTGACAATGGTGGTTATTTATTGATCGTCTACCACGTGTAAGGCACTACAAACAGCACAGGGAAGTGACTTCTTTCTAGAAACTTAAATTCTAGTTTGGAGGAGGACGTAGTGGAGCAGAGCTGGCCACAGTACGTGGAATTTGTCAGAGGTGCAGCGGTAGCTCAGCCCCAGGAAGGCCTAGGGCTGGGGAGTCCTCCTCTCCCCAGAAGGCTGGCATTTGACTGAGAGTGCAGCTTTCAAGGGGACTTGATGGAACTGAGAGGGAGCAAGAGGCCCCAGAAGGTGCACAATCGCAGAATCAGCCCCGTCTGTCAGCAGGTGGCATAAGGTGGCCAGAACACCACACCTGAGTTGAAGCTTGTCTACACATGCCAGGTGGGTGGGGAGGACAGCAAGGGCTGCAGCAGATGGAGGAGGTGACCATTTCCCTTGGGGAGGGGGCGTGAAAACTTCATGGATGAGGGTGGATTAATGCTGGGTCCTGTCTAATGAGCACAGTGCTGGGTTGGAGAAGGGGAGGGAAGGGCGACCAAGGGGAGAGATGGTGGCCAAGAGGGGCGAGGTGGAGAAGGGCCGGGTGTGTGTTGTAACTCTGAGGCGCTGGCTTCTCAGCAGAGCTTGTTCTACCTCCTGGCTTCTCTGGCTCAGCCTGGCAGTGGGAAGACAATGGGTTCTGGAATCAGATAGGCCTGGACCTCAAGACCAGTTCTACCACTTTTTAGCTGTGTCATCCTCAGCAATGACCCCAGTCCCTCTCCATCAACTTCCTCGTGTGTACAAGGGCGATCAGGAGTGATCTTATAGACTCTTCAGAAGGAAAAAACAAGACTTAGATTTAACCATGAACCATGTAAACATAGTATATGTTCAGTAAATGGTAGTTTCCTTGGGCCAGCCCTTCCACAGGGCCCTGGTCTGGAACCTCCTGAGACCCACAGTCTCTGCCCACTTTCTGACTCACTCACAGCCACTGTCAAGTCAGCAGGCACAGGAGGAAAGGCATGACCGCATCTTCTTCCCACACGTCTCCTCTCTCTTTTGTGCCACGTTTTCTGTCTGGTATAGAGTTTGAACCTGGTCCAAACCCTTGGCACCCTCTTTGGTTAGCTTTTGCCTCTCACGTGATGTAGCAGTCCATCATCTCATCCTGTCCATTTCTTTCTCCTGTGACACTATAGTCTGTGGCTGTGCCAGGTGCACCTCACTCCACATCCGGATGGCCCCGCTGCCTTCCCGAGGGCATCTCTGACTTTAGCAAGCCCCCATCCATCTTGCACATTCTTTAGACCCTGCTGAACTCAATCCTTCCACAGTCCTTTGCTTTGGCCATATTTTTCCCATCTAACCTTGTTTTCTGTTAGTTCCAAGAACAATGATAGCTAATATTGATGTGCGCTGGGTATGCTTTAAGGACTTTATATTGGCCCCCCTTTTATTTTTTGAGATGGAGTCTTGCTTTGTCACCCAGGCTGGAGTGTAGTGGCGCGATCTCGACTCACTGCAACCTCCGCCTCCTGGGCTCAAGTGATTCCCCTGCCTCAGCCTCCTGAGTAGCTGGGACTACGGGCACCCGCCACCACACCTGGCTAATTTTCTGTATTTTTAGTAGAGACGGGGTTTCACCGTGTTAGCTAGGATGGTCTCCATCTCCCGACCTCGTGATCCGCTCGCCTCGGCCTCTCGAAGTGCTGGGATTGCAGGCGTGAGCCACCGCGCCCAGCCAGCCTTTTTTTTTTTTTTTTTAATAACCTCATGAGGTAGGTATGATGGCTATTGCCATTCCCCGTGGCTCACGCCTGTAATCCCAGCACTTTGGGAGGCCGAGGCGGGCAGATCACGAGGTCAGGAGATTGAGACCATCCTGGCCAACATGGTGAAACCCCGTCTCTACTAAGAAAAATACAAAAATTAGCTGGATGCTGTGGCGTGTGCCTGTAATCCCAGCTACTCGGGAGGCTGAAGCAGAAGAATCGCTTGAATCTGGAAGTTGGAGGTTGCAGTGAGCCGAGATCATGCCACTGCACTCCAGTCTGGGCGACAGACTGAGACTCTGTCTCAAAAAAAAAAAAAAAAGTGGAGGGAACTGAGGGCTGGGAAAATTACGTGGTTGTCTAAGTTGCACAACTAGTCAGTGTTTGAATCCAGGCAACCCGACTCCAGACCCTATATTTCAGATCCACTCGGACTTTACTGTCTTCTAGACACTCTAGAAGAGCAGGGCTCTGTCGTTCACCTCTACTCGTTACCCTGTGCCTCTGGACGTAGAGTAGACACTCCCTAAATGCACGCGCTGCAGAACACCCTCATTCCCTGTTCTGTGCCTCGTTTATGTCACTCTCGCCCAGCATCGTGGCAGGAGGTGGAGGCAGGGGTCAGCGGTCTGAATGTGAACTCAGACAGCTTGGGCTTCAGATTTCAGCCACTTTCCAGCCATCAACTACCTTGTCCAGGTCACTCTCTTAAGCCACAATTTCACCCTAAAAAAATGGCGATAAATCATTTTGCCCACCTCCTGGAGCTCATACGATGAAAATTTTGTGAGTCAATGCTTTAGTCCTATGCTTAACGCATAGAAAATGGTAAACTAACAATAACATCTCCCCCCCCACCCCATTGGCTCTATCATCTAACTTTGTCCATTCTTTCTGGCCCCTTTCAAGGTGTATGTGCCCTCTGGCACTTGTGTAACGTCTTCAGCTTATAACGAACTAGATACTTGTTCCTGTTTGACCATAGATTAGCTGTGTGACTTTAGCAAGTTACTACATTTTACAAGCCTAAGATGTGTCATGGTGATCACAGAGGGTTCTTTTGGGACTGAAGGAGGAATATGTGTATCATGGTAAGCACTGAGTCCATTCTAGTTTCTTTGCTTTCTTCCTTCCCTCATCACCAACTTCCCTCCACTGACAAACAGGCCCTCCATAAAAGCTCATTGATAGACTCAATACCTCACTTAGTCTAGAAGAAAGGGAGGTTCCTATCTTATGGGATAGCCTGGGTTGTAGTCAGTTCGCAGGAACTCTAGAAAGTTGTAGAGTCCTGCCCTGTATGTTTTGTTGTTGTTGTTGTTGTTGTTTCGCTTTGTTTTTCGTTTGTTTGTTTGCCTTTGTGAGATGTACTCTTAGTGGTAGTTGTAAACATGGCCAGACCTTATAAAATTCATACAATTTTGACATCCTCTGAACTCATCCATTCAGCAGATAATTCTTGAATTATCTCCTCTGTCCCAAGAACTGTTGTAGCTGTTGGTGGCATGATGGGGACCAAAACAGTCCTGGTTTTTGTTTACATGGGGCTTTGTTGTTGGGAGACAGACACCAGCCATCCATAGAGTAAACTACATAGCGAGATGTACTAGGAGGGGAAATGAAAGGTATCCCAAGATATGAAATAAGGGGGATTTAGAGTTGAGGGCCAGGGAAGTATTCCCAGTGAAAAGGACATGTGAGCAGAGATCTGAGGGCCCAGGAGGAGTACCCAGGTACAGAGACAGTGGAATCCCTTCAGATGTAATATACTATTTAGTATTTTATTAAGCTTGGATGATGACAGATGATAATTATTCTTAAAATCTGGAGGCACCCAAATATGCTGGCTGCTTTTATCTCACTATAAATAGTACGTGTGTTGGGCTGGGTGAGGGAGGCTGAATTGTATTTAAGCACAACCGGTGCATTGTTTTTTTTTTTAATTATACTTGGGGCCAGTTCTGTCTGTAAAGCCCATCCAGGCACTTTGTCACATTATGGATAACATTGCCTGGGCTTGCCTGCCCAGGGCAGGTGCTCTTTATTTTAATTTGTATTACGTATATTTGCTCTGAAAGTTGTTTTTGTTGAAACTTGAAAAGCCAGGTGCTTGCAGCTAGAGAATGGGCAGACTTATTGGAAATTTGCTGAACAAGGTTTGTTACCATGAAGTAGTGACACCCTCAGCCAAGTGTAATGGGCTATGTAGAGAACTGTCCATCAAAACCCCCAGTATGATGACCACTATGGAACTGGCCTTCTCTTTTAGGACCGGTATTTCCTAAAGTGTTATAGCAGGGTCTCTTAAAGTGATGCACCTGGGATAGTAAGAAGTTACATTGTAAGAGACACAAACATGACAGGGAACTACTCTTGTCACTGATGGTGCCGGCACCTTGCTGTCCAGTCTGTCTGATGAGGTCAAGGGAAGATTCTCTCTGTAGCTGTCATTTTTCCAGCACCTTTTATTTGCAAATTTTTCTTTGAACATGAAGAAGCAGGCCGCGGGAGAAAGTTCCATCTAGCTAACTTTGCTTTGCTTTCATATTTATATTCATGTTATTTATTTATTTATTGAGAGGGAGTCTTGCTTTGTTGCCCTGGCTGGAGTGCAATGATGCGATCTTGGCTCACTGCAACCTCCGCCTCCTGGATTCAAGCAATTCTCCTGCCTCAGACTCCCGAGTAGCTGGGGTTGCAGGTGTCCATGCCACCATGCCTGGCTACTTTTTATATTTTTAGTAGAGATGGGGTTTCACCGTGTTGGCCAGTCTGGTCTTGAACTCTTGACCACAAGTGATCCGCCTGCCTCAGCCTCCCAAAGTGTGTATTCATGATATTTCTATTTATGGCAAGTGACACATATTTATAGCATTGACTTAAAGATTCTTAGAAAAATGAAATTAAAAATGAATTGATTTGTTAAATAAGTAAATAATAGTAGACATGACACTCAGATTTGGTAAAATCATGAGGGTAGTACTTGAATGACTGAAGTTTGGAAATACTGCCTTGGCGTAATGTGGATTTTTTTTCTTCCACTGTCTGGTATTTAGTTTCTGTTTCTGAGGACCTACTAAAAATTGGGTTGTTAAAATCTGATAACACAATAATACACTACTTCTTACCCACTATTATGGCTATACTAAAAACGATGGATGATAACTAGTGTTGGTGAAGATGTGAAGAAATTGGAACCTTGATAAATTGCTGGCAGGAATGTAACATGGTGCAGCTCCACCGGGGAACAATTTGGCAGTTCCTCAAAATCTTAAAGAGTTACCACGTGACTCAACAGTTCCACTCCTAGATATAACCCCAGGAGAATTGGGAATGTACATTCACCTAAAAACCTATACATGAGTGTTCATAGCAACATTATTTGTAATAGCCAAAAAGAGGGAACAAACCCAAGTGTCTATCAACTGATGAATGGATAAAAATGTGGTATATCTATACAATAGAATATTAGTCAGCCATGAAGAGGACTGAAGTACTCGTGCAGGCTGCAACATAGATAAACCTTGATCATCTGATGATATATGAAATAAGACAAAGATAAAAGGTTGCATATTGTATGAAATGATTTATATGAAATGTTCAGAACAGGCAAATCATAGAGATAGAAAGTAGATTCGTTCTCAGCACTTTGGGAGGCCAAGGCAGGTGAATTTACTGAACTTAGGAGTTTGAGACCAGCCTGGGCAACATGGTGAAACCCTGTCTCTACAAATACAAAAATTAGCTGGGCATGGTGGCACGCATCTATAGTCCTAGCTACTTGGGAGGCTGAAGGCAGGAGGATTGCTCGAACCTGGGAGGCAAAGGTTGCAGTAAGCTGAGATCGAACCACTGTACTCCATCCAGCCTGGGCAAAGGAGTGAGACCCTGTCTCAAAAAAAAAAAAACAAAAAAAAAGAAAAAGAAAGTAGGTTCTTGATTACACGGGTTGGGAGAATAGGAAATAAAGAACGATGGCTCATGGGTAGGGTGTTTCTTTTTGGGGTGATGGAAATGTTCTCAAATTACAATTGACCCTTGAACAACATAGGTTTGAACTTCACAGGTCCACTTATAAGTAGATTTTTTTTTCAGTAAATATATTGGAAATGTTTTTGGAGATTTGCAACAATCTGAAAAAACTCTATAGTCTCAAAATATCAAAAACATAGGTATGTCATGAATGCATAAAATATATGTAGATATAAATCTGTGTGTTAATAGACTTTATGTTATCTGTAAAATTTCTGGTTAACAGTAGGCTATTAGTAGTTAAGTTTTGGGAAAGTCAAATGTTACACATGGATTTTTTACTATGAGGGGGTTGGCACGCCTAACCCCAAGTTAGTTCAAGGGTCAGCTGTAGATAGTGGTGATTGTTGCATAACCTTGTGAAAATACTAAAACCCACTGAATCGTACACTTTACAAGAGCAAATTTTATGGTTTGTGAATTACATCTTAATAAGAAAGATCTGGTAGCAAAAGAACACATGACTGGTGATAGAAGGCTTTTTGTGGAGGTATTGTCTAGCGTTGCCAATGGAATGGGACTGGTGGCATTGTCCCATTGTTTAATAGGACGGTGCTTTTCCCAGTGGTGCCCGTGTAGCTTTTGGTGCCAAAATCCTATTTTAGGCTGACATTAGCAAGCTCCAACGGGCTGGACAAAGTGTAATATTAGGTTTTTATCTTCACAGTAGCACTCTGAGATCTCTGGATTATTCATATATTTATTATTCATATGTGATGATGCTGGGGGAGGAGGGCTTAAAGTTGGGTGGTAGAGTAGGGAGCTGAACCTTGGTCTTTATACTTTCTTTCTACTGTTATTTGTAAACAAACTGTCACACACCTGAGAGGTAGCCAGTCAGTTGCAAAATGGGATTGAAGATGACAAAGTTCATTCTTGCCAGATTAAGTCACTTATTTAAGGATTTATGCTAATGAACTTTTTGTTTGATGCCACTATCAATATTGACTCAAGATGTCACTAACAGCAATAATAAAGTACTCTTTAATTTGCAAAGAACTGTCAAACACAATACTTTGTATTTTCTTACTTTATTTATTTAGAGATGGGGCCTTGCTCTGTTGGCCAGGCTGGAGTGCAGTGGCACGATCTTAGCTCACTGCAGCCTCTAAGTCCTGGGCTCAAGCGCTCCTCCCACTTTAGCCTCCCAAAGTGCTGGGATTACAGGCATGAGCCACCATGCCCACCCTATCTTAGTTTAAAGCTGAGGAAACTGAGTTCTAGGGATTAAGCAACTTCTCTACATATACAGGAAATTAAGAAGTCAAGCTCGCCCTTAAGCCCAAGTTGTCTGACTCTGTGTCCGCTGTATTTGAGTTTTTCCATAATGCCTTCCTTTTGCTTTGGTGCGTGGGGAGGCATTCGTTCTTCATTCATTCAGTAGTTACTTACTAAGTGCCTCCTATCAGCAAGAATCTGTTCTAGGA
This sequence comes from Colobus angolensis palliatus, assembly GCF_000951035.1. Classification (NCBI taxonomy): domain Eukaryota; kingdom Metazoa; phylum Chordata; class Mammalia; order Primates; family Cercopithecidae; genus Colobus; species Colobus angolensis. The sequence continues at coordinate 131,553 of NW_012115389.1, forward strand.
GCTGGAGATAATACTGCAGGTAATAAGACGGAGGAGATCCCTAATTCTACGGTGCAGACGTTTTAGAGGAGGTGACAGACAGGAAGCCATTATCCTAATAGAGTCGGTAATTTCAAAAAGTGTTGTCTTCAGAAGAAAAAGATTTAAAAGGCAGTATGATAGAAGAGACTGTGATACACAGGTGGACTTTTTTAGGTTAGATGGTCATGGTGTGTGTGTGTGTGTGTGTGTGTGTGTGTGTGTATAAAATATATATGGGCCAGGTGCAGTGGCTCACGACTATAATCCCAGCACTTTGGGAGGTCAAGGAGGGTGGATCCTTGAGGCCAAGAGTTTGAGACCAGCCTGGCCAACATGATGAAACCTTGTGTCTACTAAAAATACAAAAATTAGTTGTGTGTGGTGGTTCGTGCCTGAATCCTGGTGACTCGGGATGCTGAGGCAGGAGAGTCACTTGAACCTGGGAGGCAGAGCCTGTAGTGGGCCAAGATCGAGCCACTGCACTCCAGCCTGGGTGACAGGATGAGACCCTGTCTCAAAACAAAACAAAACAAAAAATGGGTGTGGTGGCTCACACCTGTAATCCCAGCACTTTGGGAGGCCAAGGTGGGTGGATCACCTGAGGTCAGGAGTTTGAGACCAGCCTGGCCAACATGGCGAAACCTCATCTCTACTAAGAGTACAAAAATTAGCCGGGCGTGGTGGCAGGCGCCTGTAATCCCAGCTACTTAGGAGGCTGAGGCAGGATACTTGCTTGAACTTGGGAGGCGGAGGTTGCAGTGAGCTGAGATTGCGCCATTGCACTCAAGCCTGGGCAACACAAGTGAGATTCTGTCTCAAAACAAACAAATATATATACACACACACACACATATATATATATATATATGAAAGCATATATATTAATAATGGGCCTAACCACATACTTTACATACTTATATGGTATATGTATATAAGTAAAATATGAAAATAAACTTGAAATTAAATACTTCTTTTTCAATAGAAGACGGTCATTCTAATGTGTGATTTTCCCATCAAGGCATAAGCCTTGTGCAAGATCACTTCAAGGAGTTACCTCTTAGGAATATGACCTCTGCTTCTTGCTTAAGTCACTAAACAGCTGTGACGATCGTAAGGAGAAGGCATCTCCAGTTGTTGGTGCTCTTCAGGACCACCTGTTGACAGTGTGTATCATGAGAACCCCTGAAGGCATCTGTAAGCCCTACACGGGGGAGTGTTACATAGTTGTAGCATCTAGTAGATGCATATGTCCTGGCTAAATAAATATAAGTTGGTTCAGATGGAATGAATTCTTTGTTTTGGGGAAAATGTCATTCTTTTAGGACTCCCAAGCAGAAAGCTTTTATATAGTTGGCAGCGCTGTGCCTCTCCAAAACATGAAACGGGTCACGAGGGATGGAGGTGATTTAAGTATCTCTGACTCCCGGTGGGTATCTGGGGAGGATGCGGTGGGTGGTTCCATGGGAAAGGTCTCAGTAGCTGTTGTTTCGCTTAAAGACTGCTCTTGGGAATGGCTGTGGAGGCCATTTGAGGGCTCTAACTGGAAACAGAGTGGCCTTCTAATCTGCTTTTCATCTTCTCCAAAGTTTGACCTTCCTCTTTGCTGCCTCCTGCCTGCCTGACCTGTTTGTTTTCTCTTTGCTTAGCTCTTTCCCTTGGAGTGGCACTCCCATATTTTCTTCTCTTCTGTAAAAAAATATAAGTAGGCCGGGCTCACTCCTGTAATCCCAGCACTATGCGAGGCTGAGGTGGGCGGATCACTTGAGCCCAGGAGTTTGAGCTAGCCTGGGCAACATATCGAATCCCTGTCTCTACAGAAAAATACAAAAAAATTATCTGGGTATGATGGTGTGTACCTGTAGTCCCAGCTACTTGGGAGGTTGAGGCAGGAGGATCGTTTGAGCCTGGGAGGTGGAGGCTGCAGTGAGCCATGATTGCGCCACTGCACTCTAGCCTGAGTGGCAGAGCTAGACTCTGTCTCAAAAACAAAACAAACACTAAAAAAGCAATTGGAGGACAATGGCTCAAGAGGTCTTTTTAACTCATCCTTCCGTTCCCCCATCCCCCCATCCCCAACATGTTTTCTGTAAGGGATCACTTAGCTGTTTCCCTAAGGGCCAAGGCTGGCTCCTGGACTCTGGGAGTATGAACCCTCAGGTTTTACAATATTTCCAAAATTTTGCCAGTATTGCTGCTCACGCATGTGCGTGTTTCTGTGGGGCAGGCACTTCCTTTGTTTTTGTGTGGTGAAACACAAGTCAGTACATGAGCTGAGGGAACTGGCCTTTCTCTACTTACAAGCCACTAGACAGGTATTTTGTTTCTGGAGCCCTTAGGATATACGGGTACATGGTGACCTGTGGTGACAACTACTTGACATTTTCTCTTTCTCTGGTACTGTTTCTCTCTCTCTGCTTTTGTCTATTTCTGAAATGTGAATGGCACACAGAAAACTTGAAGTACACAGCCTAAAGTACCATATTTTTATTTGGTCCCAGAAAGCGATAACTTGCCCTTCTCTAAAGTTTTTTCAAAATAAATTGGAACATATAGGTAGAGAGTTTGTGAATTCCACAAGTGTTTCATCCTTTGGAGGCAGTCAATTGCATATGGCCTCCTAGGTCCCTACTGGCCTGCAGGGCCAGTTTCTAGAGATACATTCAAATACGAAAGAGCTAGAAAAGAATTCCATCCAGATTTCCTGGAAAAAATATACAGAATCCCTCTCAGCTGTATTTTTGAGTGTCATTTAGAAACTTGGGCTACCCAACTCATCACATACTGGCTTTTGATAATGTCTTTAAGTTAAAAGTATTTTCTCGTCTGAGCCATCCAGGTGGGAGAGCCATTTATATTTACATGGCCATGAAAATTTCTGATGGCAGTCACAGACAGTAAGCTAACTTAGCTTAAATGATGTGTATAATTTCCTGTTATATAAAACTGTACTTTCCAGAGATCAGCTAAAGAGACATCTGTGAACGTTTCTGTGTTGGAGGATGGGGGTAGCATCTGGCAGTGAGGATGTGAGTCCCCCAGTGTGAGCCGGGCTCAGTGAGGCTGTGAGCAAGTCACCTCCCTCTGGGTGCCTCAGTTCCTCAGCTCCAGGTGAGACAGTTATAGTACACATATGAGGTGATGCTAGGAGACTTAAGGGGTTATATATATATTAAGTCTTAGAGTACCTGCCATACAGAAAGCAGTACCTGTTTGCTGTAATTAGACGTGTAATTTTATATGTTCATTGTCCCAAATTTTTGTTGATCCTTTTGAATATTAGAGGAAATTTGAGTTCTTCCTAACCATAATAACCATAATATTTGGTAAGATAGATCGACCCTATTGTATTTTGCATTGAAGACTTTAGAATTTTATTTAAGCTGTCAATTTTGTAGATCTGAAGATGGAAACTCTTGTATTTATTCACCAAACACAGACCACTTTTTTTTTTTTTTTTTCTTTTGAGACAGAGTCTCACCCGGTCTCCCAGGCTGGAGTGCAGTGGCACAATCTTGGCTCACTGCAACCTCCGCCTCCCAGATTCAAGCAATTCTCCTGCCTCAGCCTCCCGAGTAGCTGGGATTACAGGCGCCTGCCACCATGCCCGGCTAATTTTTTGTATCTTTAGTAGAGAGGGGGTTTTACCATGTTGGCCAGGCTGGTCTTGAACTCCTGACCTCTTCATCTGCCCACCTTGGCTTCCCAAAGTGCTGGGATTACAGGTGTGAGCCACAGCACCTGGCCCACAGACCACTTTGAAGTTTTCCCCTGCTCTCTCCCTCCTGTGCCATGACATCACTCTTGATAGTGCAACTGGTAGCCTGGGTTTTATGGCTCACTAAGGCCTTTGACTTTCTTTTTTTCTTTTTCCGTTTCTTTTCTTTTTCTTTTTTTTTTTTTTGAGACAGAGTCTTGCTCTGTCGCCAGGCTGGAGTGCAGCGGTGTGATCTCGGCTCACTGCAACCTCTACCTCCTGGGTTCAAGTGATTCCCCTGCCTCAGCCTCCTGAACCACCACACATGGCTAATTTTTTGTATTTTAGTAGAGACGGGATTTCACCATGTTGGCCAGGATGGTCTCGATCTCCTGACCTCATGGTATGCCCACCTCGGCCTCCCAAAGTGCTGGGATTACAGGCGTGAGTCACCGCGACTGGCCCAGGCCTTTGACTTTCTTTAGCGTGCTTCTTAAATCCACGAAATGTATTGTATGTTAGTGTGAATGTTTCCGAGAGTAGAATTTTTTTTCTTTTGAGAACCTCAGTGGCATTGCCTGCTCTTGCCCTCTGTGGGAAGGACAGCAGAGGGGGCGGGGCACTGCTGTCCCTGCTGTGACAATGTGCAGTGATCACAGGGAGGCTTTCACCCTCCACCCTAACGTTCAGTCCCAGCTGAGCCAATCCAGGATCTGGTTTTCTGTGTATCAGATGCACGATGCACACAACTCTGTTTTATTAAGCATGAAACAAAACCAAGAAGTGTAACAGTGCTTTACAATTCTTCTCTAATTCTGGCCTTGTATGATCTTATAATATATTAACCTCGGAAACACGACTTTTGCACATGTCAGTTAACTGTACACAAATAGTGCCAATTCCTGCCCTGTTGATGGGAGCTGGCTTTGCTATTAGAGGACTTTCTGCTATCGGGGGTTTGTCGTGAAGGTGGTGCCTGATTAGTCTGAAGATGGGAAAAAAGATAGCACTTTAAGACATACAGAATCATAGCAACACAGGGCCAGTGGGAACCACAGGGTCACCTTCCCAGCCCCTGCATTTTACACAGCAGTGAAAAGGCCAAGTGATCCGATTGAGGTCACTTAGCTCAGGAGAGCCAGAGCTATGGGCCTAGATACTCTTCCTCCAGCATAGCAAAAAGGTGACTCTGTAAGATGAGAGGGCCCTAGAGATTCATGTCACGCAGCATAGGATCTGGGGAATGTTGTCTTGGCCCCTAGAGTGTAGTAAAAACTGGGTTTTCTGGAGAACAAGAGAAAGCTTCAGTTAAGTCGTTCTGGTAACCAGGGCTGATATCCCCTGGTAACCAGGCTCGTGATATCCCACGAGCATAGCAAACTTGTGGGAATTTTGTGTTGAAGAACTTGAAGGATTCTTCCTTCCCCTGCCCTACTGCAGCCTGTAGGATTGGGATCTTCTCTTTCTCACGTCCCACGGTGAATACCCCCAGCCCATGTGCCAGGGGGTTGCATAAATATTTGGTGATGTGTGTATGAAAGAAAGGTGAGAAGGTGAGGGTCAGACAGGTTCACCCGAAAGAATATTGATAGGGTGGGGGGAAGTTATACAACTTTATTGATTTACACGTTTCCAAACTGCTGTCTTCAACCTCAGCTGAACTTTTCCTTCATTTTTTTCTCTTTCATTCAACCAATCCCAAAGTGCTTCCTTTGTGCTGGGCAATGCAGGTGGCGAAATGGTAAATAATGTGGCCGTGCATGGTCCTGGTCCTCTGTGGCGGGAGGCAGGGGGCTCACTGCAGCATAACAAACACATAAATAGTCACAGGTTTGGAAAGGCTTGTGGAGGGCACAGCGAATAATGGAGTGCTGGGTTCCTTCATATACCGTGGTCAGCTGAAGCCTCCCTACGGATGTGAAGGGAGCTGACACTGAGCCATAGGAGGTGAGAACATTCGAGGTAGACGGAACCTCACAGGGAAAGGCCTCGAGATAGGAGCACGAGGTGCTTGGCCAGCATCCAGCATAGTGGTTAGGGGAGAATGTGGCCAGAGGTGCGTCCAGGAAGATCACACTGGACTTTTTTGGCTGTAGATTTTATCCCAAGTGCAGTGGGAAGCCAGCGGGGCGAGGGTTGGCTGAAGGGTTTTTCCATGGAAATCCTGACGGCTCAGATGGAGCAGAAGTAATGGATGCGCTCACCTCCATACGGTAGAACTTGCCCAACTTGACACTGAAGCTAAGGGTGCAGCTGTCATGGCCACTGTATGTCTCTTCTCTGTGCTGCGTTGGTTCTCCCCAGTGCTACAAACGTAAACTTGCTGTGTGGCAGGGGAACTAGTTAATTCTACCCGTCGTTCTGCGTACGCATGAACTGACAATAGTTTTGTCGGTGTTTGGCTTTTAGACCAAATCAAATTTCCAGTTTTGGCAAAAGTAGGCTGCACTAGATGAGGCAAAAAGTACAGCTTCCTGGGTAAAATGCATTCCTTTCTTCTGTTTCACATGTGGCTTCTCTCTTCCCCTCCCCTCCCCTTGTTTGGTCCAAGGTCTGTTACAAAATTGGATACAATGGTTTGGTTACTGAATTACAACAAACAACCTTGGAAAGTACATGTTTACCAGAGTGTTGCGTAGGCTTTGTATTCATCCCCACAATTGTGTTTTTGTCTTTAGAATCTCTCATTTTGCATTTTTAATGTCTGCTGTGAGATATAGGTATATACTTATACACACATATGCACACACACACACACATAAGTCAATGATGTATTTCTTCCCTGCTCTTATTATTATCTTTCAAGCTCCTCGTACATTGTTTTTCGAGGGAGTAGCGAGGACGGAGGACTCAAAGGAGAATATTGAGGGCTGCCATTATATTCTGAATTCTGATGATCTCTTCAGTTTACTTAAGATTTGCATATCGGTTCTTTTTTTGTGATTTAGATCAGCATAAACTCCTCCCTCCAAAAATGCTTTCGGACAACACCAACTTCTGTTCTTTCGCCTGTCCCTTCTCTGGGCACTTCTCCCGCCATGGCTAGACCTTGTTCAGCAGCTCAGGGTCCCGGGAGGGGGCCAGGCTGCCTCTGTTTCACAGTGGTCGGAAGTTGTACAGAATCTGTTGGGGTTGGGGCAGCGTAGGCTTGGGAGCCCTGCAACTTGAGAGCCAGAGGTTCCTGGTTAAAGTTTCCAGCTGGGACACATTACTTACCCATTCAGAAACCTCAAATGAGGGCAGCCCATCTGACTGTTGTTTTCTGGTTAACTTGAATCCTTGAGCTAAGGTAGTCCTTCTATTTTTACTTTCTTAAATTATCCTGGCATGGATGTGTTTGCTAGCTCCAAATTTTGTTTAAATAATATGTCTTCTACTTATGTCATGAAACTCAAAGTGTGGTTGTTCCTTGGTTACATCTTCTAATGTCTTCAGGGTGACCTAAGTCTCAGAGGACATTGGTTACTAGCAAGAAAGTTGAGTTTGCTTTGGAGCAGGAAAGTGCTTTAGCGTCGACTGTCCTTCCATTCCACCTGTTTTTGCCTTTTGTAAGAAATTGAAGCTGTGAGTTCGTTACTACATATTTGGTAGCTCTTCAGCAATGTGTAGATCAGCTTTTTCAAACGGGTAAGAGTCTAAACTTTTATTCTGTCTTCTACATTACTGTTCTTTCAGCTTGGTACCCCCCAAAATGACCAGTGGGGTGTCCCTTGTCCTCAAAATCAGTCATTCCATTTCAGAAACAAAGTGAAAGAACTTTGCTGGTTCTAAATTGGGCTTCCAGAGTTCTTGGTGGCTGGATCTTTATTATGTGTTTGGATTTCACGTGGCCACTGCTTCCAATGGAGCAGCAGTCCCAGCTCACAGCTCTAATCAGGGTCAAAACTCTCACTTACATGCATCATTTTTATACGGTTTTTCTCAACACCAAGTTCATTCATTTGCTAGTCCGTCCTTCCTTCCTTCCTTCCTTCCTTCCTTCCTTCCTTCCTTCCTTCCTTCCTTCCTTCCTTTCTCTTTATCTCTTTCTTTCTTTCTTTTTCTCTCTTCTTTCTTTTTCTTTCTTTTGTAGCTTTGAGGATATTTAGGATTTAAGTTTCTGGGCAGTTTATTTCCTTTTTCATACTCTGCTCTTATAAGTAAAGATAACTTCTGAGTAGCTCAGACATATGTTGGAACCATGGATCTTTAGATCTGTAAGAAACACTGCAGCTTTCCAATCCAGTTTTCGGACATTATGTTTCATCATGGTCCCCATTCTTCAAATTAAATTTAACCACAAACCTCGAAAGATGGCTGATAAAATCAGAGCTGCAATTAGTAGTGTGCGTGGGTGTCAGTTCTAATGGAAGCCTGCTAATCCACTGATGGGAAGTCTGAGAACCAGAACTAAGTGGGTTAGCCAGTGTTACCCAGGCAGGACAGGGAGTACAGCCAGGAGGAGAAATTGGGCTCATTTAGGTAGAAATCAGATTAGTGGCAGCTGGGAATGGGGCTGTGGGGAGGGAGTGGGCAGCAAAGGGGCCCAAGGGAACTCTTTTAGGGGGCGATAGGAATGTTTCTATCATGATCGTAGGGTGGTTGCCTATTTGTCAAAGCTCATTGAGTTGTACACTGGAAATTGGTGACTTTTAATGTCTATAAATAATGCCTCAAGAGAACTGACAAAAAGAAAATAATAAAGTGGCTAAAAAGTTGTAAGGAACCTCCTAAAACATTCAGGTCTTTCATTGGGGGAGGGGAGGTAACATTGTCTATGCTTTTAAATTCAGTGTAACTGTATGAAATGATTCCTTAAAAAATACAACAAAAGAAGAAAAACTCACGTTCCCTTAATTCCAGACTAGACTGGTGGAGTCTATTTTTCTGGTCGGCAGAGGTCATCATCACTCTGTACTCATCGCTGCTGTCAGTTATACCAAGGGCCTGTACACCTGGGCCAGGTAGTAAATGTTTTAAGCTCTGTGGGCCACAGGGTCTCTATCACAGCTATTCAACTCTGCCATTGTAGTATAAAAGCAGCCAGGGGCAATATGTAAACCAAGGAGTTATGGCCGTGTTCCATTCAGACTTTGTTTGCAGAAACAGGCAGCCAGCGGGATTTAGCCTAGGTGCTGTTTCTGCCCATCTGTGAGTGACATTTTTGTTACTTTTGGAGAAACTCAGCAGAACAGGTGCGCTTACTGTGTCCTCACCAGTAGGGTGAGTTATAGGATGGTGAGACTGCAGGGAGGTTTGGAAGAGGACAGGTCCCGAAGGGCTTGAGATGCTATGTTGAGCTAATGGACTGGGATCTGTAAAGGACAGGATGGTTTTGCTCAGATGGAATGATAGAGGATGAATTAAAAGGAAGAAGACAGTGAACATGGCCGCCACTTTCTAGGTTATTGCAGAAATCCGGGAAAGAGATAAGTTCAGCCATGACAGTGACCACGAGCAGAAGGGGACATGGTGAAGGGATACTCTGCAGAGACAAATGACAGAACAGAATGCAGAGAATGCCTGTAGCTGGGATTACAGGCCACCACGCTCTGCTGTTTGTATTTTTAGTAGACACAGAGTTTCACTATGTTGGCCAGGCTGGTCTCGAACTCCTGACCTCAGGTGATCCCCCCCCCGACCCTGGCCTCCCAAAGTGCTGGAATTACATGTGTGAGCCACTGCATCTGGCCCACTCCTGGGTTTCAAACATAGTATTATTGAACAACCTCAAATTGCTATATTTAAATCAACTCTTTATCAACTAGTCCTGAAAATTAAGGCCTAAAGACATCAACAAAACGAGTGACAGAAGAAAGGCATTTCCAAGTGATGTAATTGGGTGACTCATCTCACAAGAGGGCACTCAGAGGCCTACCAGTAGACCACCTTTCTGGCTTTTGGCATGCCCTGACATCAGCCTTGCTCGCTCCATTAATCCTACTGTGCTCACATAGAAGCCAAACCATGTCACGCTTCTGTTTGAAAACTGTCTTTTTGTTCTTAGCAACATGTCATGTTTGGGGAAAGTTATAATATACTGGACAGTGGTGTCAGTAAGTCGGAAAGGCTAAGAAGCTTTGATGTCAGGTCTTTACCATTTAATGGTTTTCAAAGTATTGGGAATTCTGAGAATATCGTGGTCAGGTGTAAATGTACCACCCAAATCTTGTTTCCTTCCCTCTGGTTCAGATAATAATAAAGTGACCTACCCCTGAACCCCATCTCCTTTGTAGTGGAGGTTGATTCCCAGTAGAGAATATCTTACATGTAGTAGTTGCTTCATAAAGTTTGTTGAATTAAATTGAATTTGTGTGAGTCTATGATAATTCTCCTCGTGAAGGAACATAGTCTACCAAAATCCGGTGGGAGCAAATTTTTGTATCACATGTCACTTTATTATTATTATTATTTTTGGAGACAGTTTCATCCTTGTCACCTAAGCTGGAGTTTGGGGCAATGGCGCGATCTCGGCTCACTGCAACCTCCGCCTCCTGGGTTCAACTGATTCTCCTGTCCCAGCCTCCCGAGTAGCTGGGAATACAGGGGCCCACCACCACGCCCAGCTTTTTGTTTTTTGTATTTTTAGTAGAGACGGAATTTCACCATGTTGGCCAGGCTGGTCTCGAACTCCTGACCTCAAGTGATCCACCTTCCTTGGCCTCCCAAAGTGCTGGGATTACAGACATGAACCACCGTGCCCGGCACATGTCACTTGTGGTTCTTAAAAGTCTTCAGTGAGCTGAGAGTCTGCAAGCTTTAGCTAAAGTGATTTCTGAATTTAATCATTAAACAAACAAACAAACAAACAAAAACCAGAAAGCAAAAAGCAATCTAAAAGCACAAAACCCAACTCAAGTGAAAGTACTCAATGCAAAATGCTGGAAGAACCACTCTGGGCTCCTGTATTTGAAGAACTGTAGCTTCTGCCAACTTGAGCTTGCCAAGCTCTTGGAAGCAAAGCCACAGAGGGTATGGTCTGTGGGACACTTTCCACTAAAGTCATGATGACCATTTACTTTTTGGGACCTAGTTCATGATCTGATTTTACTCTTTTACAGAAAATGAGAATAGCCATAGGTTTTTTGTTGTTGTTGCTGTTGTTTTCTTTTGTTTTTGTGTGTGTGTGTGTTTTTTTTTTTTTGCATTGGGGCATTTACTTTAATTTCTTAGTCTTCAGGTATATAATCCTTTCTACACTTAGGGAAGATTAATTAATTAATAAAAATTCTTAGTACGAGGCAGGTATCTTGTCAGAGACTGATACTGAGAGGCTTGGAGTTTTATTTTGTTTATGATATTTCTCTTTGTGTAGAAATGACCTCCTTTAATCTTGAAATGTTGAGATGTGTAGCAAATATCTGTAACTGATATCACAATCAACAGTTTATCTTTAGTTGCTTATTTGTATAAGAAAATAAAAGCAGGCCAGGCATGGTGGCTCACGCCTATAATCCTGGCACTTTGGGAGATCGAGGCAGGTGGATTGCTTGAGGTCAGGAGTTTGAGACCAGCCTGGCCAACATGGTGAAACCCCGTCTAAAAATACAAAAATTAGCTGGGTATGTTGGTGGGTGCCTATAATCCCAGCTACTTGGGAGACTGAGGCAGGAGAATTGACAAGAGTGAAACTGTCTGAAAAAAAAAAAAAAAGGAAAGAAACAAAATAAAAGCAGATGACTTTTGTGCATTGGTGTGATATTAATTTTTATGTGGAGTTCTTTGTCTTTCTTCATGCATCATGTGTTTATTTTATAAATATTTATTGAACACTAGCAATGTTCTCCACACTAGTGGAGGCAGTAGTGAACAAAACAAAGTCACCGCTTTTTGTTTGTTTGTTTGTTTGTTTGAGATGGAGTCTTGTTCTGTTGCCCAGGCTGGAGTGCAATGGCATGATCTCGGCTCAGTGTAACCTCTGTCTCCCGGGTTAAAGTGATTCTTCTGCCTCAGCTTCCCGAGTAGCTGGGATTACAGGCATCTGCCACCAAGCCTGGCTAATTTTTTTGTTGTTGTTGTATTTTTAGTAGAGACGGGGTTTCACCATGCTTGCCAGGCTGGTCTTGAACTCCCGACCTCAGGCGATCCACCCGTCTTGGACTCCCAAAGTGCTGGAATTACAGACGTGAGCCACTGTGCCCTGCCAAGGTCACTACTTTTATGGTGCTTACGTTCTGATATAAATCATAAAATTTTTGTAGGTGAAACCAATGATGATTGCAGGCTCTCACATTTGGGAACACTTTCTGGGGAAGGTAATAACATGGCCACCTAAGCATTTGGGAGTTTCTGTGTCTCTTTAGCAACTTTTATTTTCTTTCAAAAAATTTATTATTATTATTATTATTTTTTCTGCCAGGTATAGCGGCTCACACTTGTGATCCTAGCACTTTGGGAGGCTAAGGCAGGGGAACATCTTGAGCCCAGGAGTTCGAGACCAGCCTGGGCAACATAGGGAGACCATGTTTCTACAAAAAATAAAAAATTAGTTGGGTGTGGTGGCACACACCTGTAGTCCCAGCTGCTTGGGAGGCTAAGGCAGGAGTATCACTTGAGCCCAGGTGTTCAAGGCTGCAATGTGCAATGATCGTGCCACTGTCCTGCAGCCTGAGTGACAGAGTGAGACCTCGTCTCAAACAAACAAACAATTTTTTTTTTCTGTTAATAGAGATGGGGTCTTGCTATGTTGTCCAGGCTGGTCTCAAACTTCTGGCTCAGGCAGTCCTTTTGCCTTGGCCTCCCAAAATGCTAGGATTATAGGAGTAAGCCAGCATGCCCAGCCAGCAACTTTTATTCTGAACATTTAGAAAACTGAGAACCTGAATAAATCACATTTTAAAATTTAACCAAGTTTACAGAGTATTTACTGTGTGTTCTATGGTGTTTTAAGCTCTTTATAAACATTAACATTAAATTTTCATTAGAGTTCTCTGTAGTGGGTAGTATTAGTATTCTCATTTTACAAATGAGACAGCTGAGTAACTTGCCCCAGGTTATCCAGTCAGTGAGAAGGGAGGCTGGTATTGGATTGTGGGCTCTTATCCGTGTGTGTGTGTTTGTGCACGTGTGTGTGTGTGTGTTTGTGTTTTCATCTTGCATTTGGGATTTCCTTGAAGGTTTAGGATTATATACAGCCAGATTTCGTGACAATAGAGTAGGCCTGGGACCTGTGGCTCCCTTTCTGTGAGAATTTCTTCTCCTTTTCCTTCACATTTAATTGCATGTTTAATTTGTATAAATGGGATGTGTTTAATCTAATTTTACTGAATTATGTGTTTCTCTTGGTCCTGCTAGACTTTCTGTAAATTGCTTGAAGCAAGAAACTGGCAGATAGATCCATCTGACAAATAAGTAAAAGAGTATGGTTTATTGTAAATTCTGAGACTATTAGACCAGTTTACTAGAAATTGAGGCTTTTCCCTCCTTTGTGGGACTGCGTAATAGTTTAATTTAGCTGTTTATAAATGTTTAATTGTATTCTAAACAATAGGACTGCCGAACAATAGGTCATATGTATTGGAATAATAAAACTCTGGGAGGCAACACTATTTAAAACCTAGCATATTCAATATATGTGTGCCTTGAGGACAAAGTCTTGAGGCTACAATAGATTCTATTCTTATGGGGTAGTAACGTGATGTTTCTGCTTGATAATTCTACATCTCAGGGAACTTGTGATTATTTGAGGTTACAATGCTTATATTCTCTCATAATCCTCAGGGAGATTCTGGTTAGTTTCTCAGAGAAATGCTCTGTATTCTTCAATTCTCAATGTCTAATCATTTGTAGCCTGCACACTGTCTAGAACCCTCACCATTCCTTCCATCTCAACCTTTTCAGTGTTCCAAACATTTCCTTACTATTCTAAAGCTACTTCTGAAATCCTACTTCTTCCGTGAATTTTTCAGTTCATTAACAGAGAAATGATCTGGCCTCATCTTTATTTCTCCTTAGCATTCAGGAATGAAGCTTAAGGAACATCCAATATACTTTTTCACTTTAGTTTTAATGGACTGATTTATTCTGTATATGAAAACGAATGTGAATCTGTCAGTGTTATGCTTTGTATTATGAGCAGTGAGCTTGTTTAGCACAGTAAACATCACCTGTTCCATTGGTCACTGGGCCTTGTTTAAGAGATCACGTGTGGATTAATATGAAAGAAAATGTTATTACATTTATACTGGGTTGCTTGGACTGCCATAACAAAGCTCCATAGACTGGGAGGCTGGAACAACAGAAATTTGTCTCATCACCATTCTGGAGGCTGGAAGTCTGAGATCGAGGTGTCAGCAGGGTAGGTTTCTTCTGAGGCCTCTCTCCTTGGTTTATGATGACCGTCTTTTACGTGTCTTCACGTATCTTTCTTCTGTGTGTGTCTGTGTTGTAATCTCCTCTTCCAATAAGGACACGAGTCATATGGATGGAGCCCACCTTAACGATGTCATTTGAGCTTAATTCCTTCTTTAAGGATTCTCCCTCCAAATGCATTCCAGGGTACTGAGGGTTAGGACTATAACATGCGAATTTTGTGGGGACACAGTTTAGCCATAACAGGCTTTAAATATATAACATAGTTGTCCTAAACTTGTATGACAAACTAAAACAAAAAAATTCTTTTTAAAGCTTAAAAGCAGGCTAGGGAAGACAGCATCCTGAGAGAGAGGAGAAGATCATGATCAGGCTTAGAACTGGCCAAGTGATTCTGGGTAAACTTCACAGTAATTGCTGTTTTGTCTGTGTTTTCTCAATTTTTTGTACTCATTGGGATCTGAAGTGCCTTTTAAGTGACTCTAAGATTCTGTAATTCTCTTTTAATAACTGTCTTGGGGTTAGACTTTACTGCTGATTTAAGAAGTTGTTGGAGAAGAATTTTTATAATCCTGGGTTATAATCTCATGTTTGCGGGAAAATGCAGAAGAACGAGGCTGTGTCCAACAGACCCTAACTTGCATTTGACCTCTTTTCTTCTGCATCAGCCCTTTTCTTGGCATCTGACCAGCTATATGACTGTGGACAGGTTATGTATCCTCCGTGAGCCTTACTTCTTTCATCCACAATATGGGAACAAAATAGTTAGGAGGCTGTCCTTCAATCTTGTCCCTTGTCATGGTTGCCTGCTACAGATAGATGCTGCCCCCCTGCAGACGATTGATTCTGAGTGTCGTCGTGCTGAGGTTGCATTTGCAGCCCAGGTAGGGTGTCGGTCTCAACACCTGCTGACTTGCCTGGCCTCCAACTGCCTGCCTGACTCACATGCCACGAAGACCACCTGTAGCTCAAGGCTGTCAGAGCAGGGCTGGGTTTATATCAATATTCCCAACCTTGCTTGCTGTCTAGCCCAGGGGCTAGACAGATGTCATTTCAGGGAGGATGAGTTGGGTTCCAAATGGTTACCATAGATTTTTTTTTATTACTTCCTCTTCCTATATTTAATAGCCCCAAATGGTTATCAGAAAACTACTCTTCTTCCTATATCTTATTAGGAGGAAAATGGTGAACATTTGTAGGGCAGAGATGTAGTTTAGCCTCACACATCAGATTTTAATATCCATAGACTTTAGTATTACAAAAAGTAAGTGCTAGCTCGGAGAGATACCCACATGACACCGGTTTTGTGAGGGTTAAATGAAATAAATGTGTGCGTGTGTGTGCGTGTGTGTGCCTGTATGGGCATGTGTGTGTGTGCACGTGTGTGCATGTGCGTGCGTTTGGTGGGGAGGGGGCAGCAGTATGCTTTCCTACATACTTTTCCAGTTAAATTGAGTGTTCATTCTTTGTGTTGGGATTGAGTTTATATAACTCGGGTCTTTTAAAACACCAAGGTGACTTTTATTATTAGGCTTGAATAGATCAATTGATTCAGGGTAAAAATGTTACTCCAGTAAAACTACTAAAACAAGTTCTCTGTACAGGAATAATAATTCTCAAGTTCTGTTTGGCTTACTCATTTTAGTCATTATATACAAGCATTAAAATATGGCACTTTTGGCCATAGCGTTTGACCTGGAAAAATTGCCATAAGCGAACCCATTTACCATGCCTTTTTATATGGTACCACTGTTGGTACCCGTCTCCTTTAGGGTCTTTTTCAGTTGCGAGGGACAGAGATTCGACACAAACAAGCTTAATCTAAAAAGAAAACTTATTTAAACTTAAGTGAAATATTCTAGGGCTAGAAGCATCTTTATTAAGCAAAGTTATATCCAGGGGTATATAGGATATTATTGGGGCATTTTCTCTCTCTCTTTCTCAAATGGATTTATTCTCAGAAAACTGATGAGAAAAATGACTGCCAGCATTGCCAAGGTTTATCTTTTGACTTCTGACTGGAAAGTAAAAAAGAGCTTCTCAGTTCTTGTGGCCATATATCAAATATCAAGGAAGATTTTGATTGGTTCTGCTTGAGTCACACGTCCATCCCTAAACCTATGACTGGCTGGTGTATAGAGCCCTACGGGAGACCTGGGCATGTGCCACCCACTGTGGCAAGGCGTCTTGAGTGGCAGGCTCCCTGGGATTACATGGAATGGGTGGGATGATGTCCCAAAAGAAGGGTTGCTTAGCAAACAGACCACATGTCTGGTCTAGGTAATTAGAGTTTTAAGTCAGCAGGGGTTTGGTGTTTATTCCTTTAGTTTACAGGGAATGAAAAGGTAACTATCATAAAAGTCTGCTGGATCACTTGAGAATGTTAAGCTGCACTTGAAAACCTGTTTGAGATGTCATGCAAAGGTGCCCATTAGGTGGAATAGGCCTCACATGGATAATCAGATAGTAGCATCACAATTGGTGATTGCTGAGATTGATGTGACATGCGGGCAGTTTGGTGGGGGTAAAGGAACAGAATGACAATAATGGGACTTCTGGTTGTTTTCGGCAGGGTTGGATGACTGCCTGCAACAATATGTCCACAAGTTTGAACGGGAGAAGATCAATGGCGAGCAGCTGCTGCAGATTTCCCATCAGGATCTGGAGGAGCTGGGGGTCACGCGGATCGGACACCAGGAGCTTGTGTTGGAGGCTGTGGACCTTCTCTGTGCACTGGTTAGTTCAGGAGAAGGTGATGTGTACCGTGATGACATTCTTTAGAGCCTTGTTCTCTTAAGCTCTCATTGTTTGTGATTTAGCATATCGCTGTTTTCTTAATGCTCCATTGAAATAAAACATGAGCCGAAGATACTATAGGAAGGGGAAAAAATGAATTATTTTCTACATTAAGGGTTGGCAAACTATGGCCTCTGAGTTAAATCTGGCCCGCTATCTATTTTTGTAAATAAAGCTTTATTGGAACACAGCCATGTCCATTCACTTATGTGTTTGTGGCTGCTTTCTTGCGACAGTGAGAATTGAGTAGTTGTAACAGAATCACATGGTTCCCCCAAAGCCTAAAATATTTATTGACTTTTCCTTTACAGAAAGAGTTTGTCTTTTTCAGAAAATCTCTGTATTAGTCTAAGTTAGTCTAGTTTTCTTTTATAAGGAAAAAATGTTGGAAATAGTCCTGAATGAAAATGTCACCTTCTGGTCAGGCGCAATGGCTCATGCCTATAATCCCAGCACTCTGGGAGGCCGAGGCGGGTGGATTGCTTGAGTCCGGAAGTTTGAGACTAGCCTGGGCAACGTAGCAAAACCCTGTCTCTATTAGAAATACAAAAAAGTTAGCTAGGTGTGGCTAGCACGCACCTATAGTCCCAGATATTCAGGAGGCTGAATTCAGAAAATCATGTGAGTCTAGGAGGTGGAGGCTGCCGAGAGCAGAGATCGCACCACTGCATTCCAGCCTGGGCGACAGAGTGAGACCCTGTCTCAAAAAAGAAAAGAAAATGTCATCTTCTAAATTGAAGTGAGAAATAGGTTCTGATTTTCATGTCTGGTTTTGTTACTATAAAAAGCGGTTGAGTTTCACAGATATTTCTGATATTTAAATAACTGATATTTGCACTTGACATGACCTATGAAATGGGAAAAAAACATGGTCTTCATTACATTTTGTAGATGATGGATTTTGGCTTTAACACGAATGAGTAAAATCCTGCTGGGTCCTGACACTAGAATCACATGGGTAGCTTTGTTAGGTGTGGGCCAAAAACACCTGTAAGGACATTTTGTTTATAAATTGGTTAGTGTGGGTGGGATTCAAGTCTGCCTGCCCCGGTGCCAGGCTAAAGATGCAGTTTACTTAACTGTCAGGATTTGGACAAACTCGACAGCATTCAGGCTGGGTTAGTAATGCCCTGAACCCCAGCCAGGGGTATATACAATTACATCACTGAGAATGGTGGGAAAGAATGTGCTGCTGATGATTTTGCCATCGCTGGTCTGCGTACTGTTGATTATATAACACTTGCTGCATTGTGTGTATTCTTCTTCTTAAAATGGACAGAGCCTTGTCTTCTGCTCTGAGATGCCCTGCTCTTGTTTAGGAAAGTAATGGGGAAATTATTTGTAGTTGATAAATGAGCTGCCGCCTGGGAGACGCTACAGCCAAGTAGTCTGAGCACGGGTCTGGGAAGCAGGAATTTGCATTCTAATCCCAGCTCTGCTACATGCTACTCCCTCTGTGACCTCCGGGGAAATGGTGCTGTCTGTTTTTCCCATCTGTACAGTAACGCTCACCTTAGATGTGGCTGTGCACTATTGTGTAAGTGCTTTGCACTGCCCAGACGTCTAAGCATCCTGTTTATTACTGAAACTGTATTTTTTTTTTGTACAAACATGTTTGAGTTTACTTTTATTATACTTTCTGGGAACATGGCTTTTCCGTCTTTTCTGCTTGATGTGTTGCAAATTGTCTCTTTCACTTTGCAGTAATACTTGGAGGACAGGTAAATTTACTTGCAAATCCAAAGTAAGAGAGGCAGGGCGGAAGGGTCAGCTAGAGATGCATCATGTACGTCGGGTGGGATGACAAACATAACAGCTGCCCCTGGGCATTCTCTTTGCCTTTTCCTCTTGTCTACCTCTTAGAGCATTAGACTAAAATGAACAAAGCTGGACAAATGCCAGAGCCTAAAGCTGTGTTTTATCTCCTACAATTTCCTTCTAATTTCCTTTGCAGACCAAGCTTTGACCTCAGACTCATTCTGGACCTGCTCTGTGCCAGTGACTGCATTGGACAGGGGGGTCACGTAGGGGTTCACAAAAGTGTGTGGATTATTTTAGTGAGTTTTACTAAAATGTCTTTAGTCTCAATATAATCTCCTTTTTGAATATTATTATAATTCATATACTAATTATACTATCTTTTTAATCCATTTGTAGCATATAGTTCTTTGGATATATAAATTGGTGCTGCTTTGAACAGACCATCTCCAGGGCAGTTGATGTGTAAACACAGTTGGCCTTGGTGTTATAAAAGAGGTTTCTGTGTAAACTTAGTTTAGTGGATGTTGATTTTATGATAGACAGGAAATGAATAGAATTAAAGGTAAGGAAGGGGGAGGGGAGAAACATAACCACTGGAAAGTATCAATGCAAAGAGAGGGGCAGATAGATGGACAGGAACCTAAAATAGGAAACAGCTGTTAATGAAGATTCCAAAACTGGTAAGCAGTGGCTCACAAATTAGCTGGTCGTGGATAGAGAGCAATGAGAGAAACCGCCCTTCGTGAATATTGACTTTGACTGGCAGTCGTGGCTTAGGAGAGTGATTTGTATTGTACGATGAGACCAGGACCACTTTCCAGGATTGAATTAGAATCTGTATCCAGTTTTTCTTCCTCTCTCTGGGTAGAGGGTACCTGAGACCGATTATAGAGCTGCTGTTTTCAGTAGGATTGCTGTTACCCAATGTGACTGTCTAAATGAAAATCAACTAAAATAAAATAAAATTCAGTTCCTCGGTTGTACTAGCAACACTCCAAGTGCTCAGAAGCTCCACGTGGCTAGTGGCTATGATATTGGACAGCACAGAAAAAGAACATTTTCATCTTTGCATAGAGTTCTGTTGGCCAGTACTGGTTGAGAGGGTGTGATTGAGAATAACCAGTAAGAATAACCAATGACGGTAAGTGTGACTGTGGCCAGGCACGGTGGCTCACGCCTGTAATCCCAGCACTTTGGGAGGCCGAGGCGGGTGGATCACAAGGTCAGGAGATCAAGACCATCCTGGCTAACATGGTGTGAAACCCTGTCTCTACTAAAAATGCAAAAAATTAGCTGGGCATGGTGGCAGGCACCTGTAGTCCCAGCTACTTGGGAGGCTGAGGCAGGAGAATGGTGTGAACCCAGGAGGTGGAGCTTGCTGAGATCACACCACTGTACTCCAGTCTGGGTGACAGAGCAAGACTCCATCTCAAAAAAAAAAAAAAAAGGGTAAGTATGACTGTAACCTATGTTCTTTGCCAAGTCAGTGAGGCCCAGTTTACTGAACACCAAGGCATGGGCAGCTGTGTTTTGAAGGTTGAAGGAGGTTGAGAAGTGAACAGTTGGAATTGATACATGTGTTAAGTGATGCTACCTAGACTTGGGGTTAAATGAAGTACCTGTAATGAATCTATGGGCCTAGAGTGCATATGCACACTGGTATACCTGTGAGATTATTCGTTGCTTATTGTTTATCCATGGCAAATCATTTAAACATGTTATCTTTTTTATGAGAAGAAATGCAGGAACAGGAATTTTTGCTGGCAAATTATATTTAACTTGATCTTGCTTATGAGCTTATTTAAAAATGCCTTAGGAAGACTGTGAACTATATTTCTTAGGCTATCTCTTAATTGACCCAAGTCAATAAGATGACTTTGATTTTGTGTCTCTGGCACACCTTAATCACACATGTTAGATCACAAATAGAGCTAGTAGGAATGGAGAAGATGGTAGAGAAGAAGTTGTATAAGGTTTGTCCTTAGCTAAATGTGTATAATTTTAAGACTCTTTTTGCTTTCCTTTTCTCCCATTTAATGTATGATTTCTCTAGCCAGATCAGGAAAGGATCCCTGATGGTGAACCCTAGGAAGTGAGATCTCAGTGGAAGCGTTTAAGTATGTAAATAGATTTTCAGAAACTCACTTTGTATCTTAATCTGTATCTTTTTGATGCCTTATCTCGAAGCAGTTTCTGAAGGAGACAGGTTTTGGGGAAAAGACTGGTGAAAATAATTAATCTGGTCTGAGAAATTATTTATTTTTGGTCTTTCTTTGTGGGGCACTTAAGTCAATAATCCTTTCCTGATTATGCTTCTACAGTAGAGGTTCTTTTGAGCTAATATAATCAGTTTCTTGTTCTCTCTTTAATGTGGAATGGGGTCGAAGGGAAGGAACTTTCCTTTCTTCTTTTCCTCCTTCCTTCTTTTAAAAATTCTATTCTAGCTATATTTATTCATCTTTCTAGGTCCATTATTTGTTTTGGGAGGAAAAAAAAGAGCAAGCTGAGTGGAAAATGAAGAGAACAGTTACAAGAAGCCACTCTACCCCTTTATTTCAGTATTAAAAGTGGTACGTTTTTAGAAGATTGAGGTTTAAAGTTTCTTGCAACAATAAAATGCACTTAATCCTCTTTGAGTTCAACAAGTAAACATTATGTATATGGTCATAAAAGTTCCAAGTAATTTATGCTGACATTGGTTATTGAAAGCTGACTTTCCTGCTTTTAGTTCGAAACGCTTCATGTAAGTTGGCAGGCTGAGTAACTGACTGAATGAGGGGGTCTTTCTCTTTCATCATAGTTACAAGTCCTTCAAAACAAGCTCTGTCTTGTGGCCTCTTTATCCATTCAATTGTGAGTCTTTGATTCTTTGAATTTAAAAAGCTATGATGCAGATCCATCTTATTTTTGTCTCTATTGGAGGACAAGATTATATTTTAATCTCTAGAAAATAACATAAAAAATGAGTATCACATTTAGATAGAAAAATACTGCCAATATAGAATATTCATTTATATTTTGAAATTCAGTTTTTTTCAAAAGCTTGGACGAGAAAATTTTCAGCTAATTTTTGCTTCTTTCAAAATTTCTGATTTTTTAAATATTATTTTTTATTTTACTAGGAGGTAACATAAATTTAAACTTCAAGTAAAATCTATTTAAAATTAGAATTGTTTTGTTAAAGTCAAAGCCTTTTGTTGTTGTTTTTCACTTACCATTGTTCATCTTGCAAAAAAAAAAAGTTTCTTACATACTTCCGAGTATATGCTTTATGTATCTTGATTTTGACACGTGACTTGCCCCTCTCTCTGGCCCACATGGCCAAAGCCAGCTGAAAGAAGTTTCTCCACAGCCGGGTGCAATGGTTCATGCCTGTAATCCCAGCACTTTGGAAGGCTGCGGCAGGCGAATCATGAGGTCAGGAGATGGAGACCATCCTGGCCAACTGGTGAAACCCCGTCTCTACTAAAATATTCAAAGATTAACTGAGCATGGTGGCACTTGCCTGTAATACCAGCTACTTGGGAGGCTGAGGCAGGAGAATGGCTTGAACCAGGGAGTCAGAGGTTGCAGTGAGTCGAGATCAGGCCACTGCACTCCAGCCTGGTGACAGAGTGAAACTCCGTCTCAAAAATAAAATAAAATAAAATAAAATAAAGTGTCTCCACTTCAGAGGGGATGTGTAGAATTTTGAGAAGCAGAATAGCTATTCAGCTTGTGCTGGATCCAGGATCACTGGACAGTTTTCCTTATCCTTGTCTAATGTCCATCTTGTCATCTGTCTTATCACGTGGCCCTTTTTTGGGCAGGTTGTGTTGAAGGTGACATACACAGCAGAGAGAGTAATCAAAAGCTTGTGCCCTAGATGCAGATTGCCTTGGTCAGAAGCCCAGCACTACCACTGATTAGCTTTGTAACTTCGGAGAATTTATTTACTGTTTTCATGCCTCAGTTTCCTTAGTGGTAAATTAGAGATAAAAACATTTCTACCTTCTTGGGCTGTTTTCCTGAGATAATACACGTCAAACACTGAGTCCAGTTCCTGGCATAAAGTGTTCAATAATGTTAAGTATTCTGTTAGTCTCACTTTTTAAATGGTACCAGATTCTTGCCTTGGGATGCTATTGAGACGGCATAATCTATCTCAAGAAAAAGCGTTATGTTTTTTTTAAAAAAAGATAAAACAATTTAGGACATACAATTCTGCAATTGAATACAGAAATTTGTACCCCCACCTCTAATGTCGCAGACTTACGTGTTGTTTCCCAGGATTGGCTCTTTTCTCTGAAAGGGAATCTAGGACAGTATTAGCTCATGAAACTGATTTTTTTGAAGAACCCACGTAAGCTGAACATTGTTCAAAAAGAACACAGGTTAGAAGCACAAGAGCAAGAAATTAATTTTATGATTGATTGAGACAGGGTTTCTCTCTGTCACCCAGGCTGGAGTACAGTGGCACGATCATAGCTCACTGCAACCTCAACCTCCTGGGCTCAAGCGATCCTCCTACCTCTTGAGTAGCTGGGAGTACAGACAGGAGCCACATCTTCAAGCTCAGGAGATCACGCTTAGTGAATTCGTGTTTAGTTAATGCTGCTGTGTTTTTTTGTTTTTTGGTTTTTTTTTTCGTGTGTGTGTGAGTGTCTTGCCTAGTGGAAATCCATGCATTCCATGACTATATGATTGTCCGCTGTGCTGGAAATACCGTAGTGGGCATACTCACAGAGCCCTGCTTCTGTAGTCCTCACATCCCAGTGGAGGAAGAAGGCCGCAAACATGGTGCTTCAGATGGGGCAGAAGTGGGTGATGGGCTAGAGAGTGAATCGACGGGGCGATTCTGCCACCAGGGGACACAGGGCGATGTTGGGAGACATTTTTGGTTGTTACACCGGGGGAGGAGGCGCTACTGCCATCTGATGGGTAGAGAGCAGGGATGCTGATAAACATCCTGTAATACATGGGGACCCCCTGCCCCACAAGCATTATCTGGCCCCAAATGTCAGTAGGACTGAGGCTGAGAAACCTTGTTCTAGATTAAGTAAGTGATCAGGGAAGCCTTGCAGGGGAGGGGACATTTGGGCCAGCACCTGAGTGATAGCAATGAGCTGTTGGCTGGGCTCGGTGGCTCACGCCTGTGATCCCAGTACTTTGGGAGGCTGAGGCGGGCAGATTGCCTGAGCTCACAAGTTCAAGACTAGCCTGAGCAACACGGTGAAATCCCGTCTCTACTAAAAATACAAAAATTAGCCCAGTGTGGTGTTGCGCCTGTAATCCCAGCTATTCAGGAGGCTGAGGCAGGAGAATCTCTTGAACCCATAAACCTGGGAGGAAGAGGTTGCAGTGAGCTGAGATGGCGCCACTGCACTCCAGCCTGGGTGATCCCGTCTCTACTAAAAATACAAAAATTAGCCCAGTGTGGTGTTGCGCCTGTAATCCCAGCTATTCAGGAGGCTGAGGCAGGAGAATCTCTTGAACCCATAAACCTGGGAGGAAGAGGTTGCAGTGAGCTGAGATGGCGCCACTGCACTCCAGCCTGGGTGATCCCGTCTCTACTAAAAATACAAAAATTAGCCCAGTGTGGTGTTGCGCCTGTAATCCCAGCTATTCAGGAGGCTGAGGCAGGAGAATCTCTTGAACCCATAAACCTGGGAGGAAGAGGTTGCAGTGAGCTGAGATGGCGCCACTGCACTCCAGCCTGGGTGACACAGTGAGACTCCATCTCAAAAAATAAAATAAAAATGAAAAAAGAATGAGCTGTCCACGACAAGATTTGTAGGAGGAGCATTTGGGGAAGAAGAACTATCAAGAACAAAGTCCCTGAGGCCCGAGTGGCTGTAGAAGGAGCAGAGAGAAGGCTGGTATGGCTGGGATGAGTGAAGTGGGCTGGGGATAGATCACACAGGGTTTTGTGGTTGTTGTAAGAGTTTTTCAAGTGACTAACTGGGCTTTTGCGTTATCAGAGAGTTTGAATATTATTTTTTGTTTTTATTTGTTTGTTTTTATTGTGAGACAGAGTCTGGCTGTGTTGCCCAGCTGGAGAGCATTGGCACAATCTTGGCTCACTGGTTCATGCTATTCTCCTGCCTCAGCCTCCCGAGTAGCTGGGTGCACAGTGAGACTACAGGCGCCCACCACCACGTCCCGTTAATTTTTTGTATTTTCAGTAGAGACGGGGTTTCACCGTGTTAGCCAGGATGGTCTCCATCTCCTGACCTCGTGATCCACCCACCTCAGCCTCCCAAAGTGCTGGGATTACAGGCGTGAGCCACCGCGCCCCCCAAATATTGTTAATTACTTGGATTTTTTCCCTTTGATTTTATTTTCCACAGAATTATGGCCTCGAAACTGATAATATGAAGAACTTGGTTCTGAAACTGAGAGCATCCTCCCACAATTTACAGAATTACATAAGTAGCCGGCGGAAAAGTCCCGCTTACGATGGAAACACCTCCCGCAAGGCCCCCAATGAGTTCCTGACCTCCGTGGTGGAGCTCATCGGCGCCGCCAAGGCCCTGCTGGCCTGGCTGGACCGGTAAGTTGGAGATGTGCCTTTTACTGCCCTGCAAGAGTAGAGTCCAAGCTGCATGGTAGCTGTACTTTGTCTTAGGAAAAGGAACCATTGTTCTTTCCGTATCATTTTTGCCGGCTCTTTTTTTTTTTTTTTTGAGACGGAGTCTCCCACTGTCACCCAGGCTGGAGTGCAGTGGCGCGATCTTGGCTCACTGCAAGCTCCGCCTCCCGGGTTCCTGCCATTCTCCTGCCTCAGCCTTCTGAGTAGCTGGGACTACAGGCGCCCGCCACCACGCCCGGCTAATTTTTTTATATTTTTAGTAGAGATGGAGTTTCACCGTGTTAGCTGGGATGGTCTCGATCCTCTGACCTCGTGATCAGCCCGTACCGGCCTCCCAAAGTGCTGGGATTACAGGCGTGAGCCACCGCACCCAGCCTTTGACCGACTCTTAAGGAGTCCTCGATCGGTGGTACATTTTAGGATTCCTTTGCCAGTTACTTAAGCGGTTAATAGCAGGAATAAATTAACCTCAGCTTAGAGAAGAGTGAAATTGTGCTAAAGGTTGTGTTTTACTGAGATTAAATATTAATGGTTGAGGATTTGATTGGTATGAAAGCTGTTAGTTGACTTCAGAAGAGATGTTAACTGTCATTTTTGATTTGTTTTTTTATCTAGTCCTTCTCTCTTTCTATTCAGATTCCTATTTTATGTGTTACTTGAGAGAAACCAGTTAAATAAAAAGTAATTAAATACAAAATTTAGCCAGGCGTGGTGGCACATGCCTGTAATCTCAGCTACTCAGGAGGCTGAGGCAGGAGAGTTGCTTGAACCCAGAAGGCGAAGATTGCAGTGAGCCAAGATTATTCCACTGCACTCTAGCCTGGACAACAGTCTCAAACAAAACAAAATAAAACAAAACAGAAAAGAATTTAGAGTAGCCCATGGGGTTAGCTATACTTACCAACGTAGAGTGGGATCCCAGTGGATTCTCCCTACCCCTTTTTAAGAGGATTGTTGTTACCTTCCAGGGCTCCGTTTACAGGGATCACTGATTTCTCAGTCACGAAGAACAAAATTATCCAGCTTTGCTTGGACCTGACCACTACAGTCCAGAAGGTCAGTAGTATGTCATTTTCGCTTTCTAATTGTTTTTTTTTCCTGCTCTTCCTCTTCTTGAAAGGATTTTCATGCAGGTGTGAAGTACCACTCTCCTCTCCCCACCTCAGTTTTTTTCCCATCAGAACTGGGGAGAGATGAAAGGCTTTAAATTAGATCCATTATAAAGATGGTTTCTGTGAAGACTGACCAGTGGCCTTTGAATTAAAGATTACCTTTTTGTGTGTTTTAAAATAGTCAAACTAATAATCCCTGTACTTCCCCTAAAATGTTAGAACACTTAATTTTTTTTAATGAAATTTTTGGAGTAACTAAGTTGCATGATAATATATAGTCTTTGTTCTGAGTACTTTACTGTATCTGCTTCTTAATTTTCTTTTCATTTTGGCCTCTCGTTTTTGGATTTACCAGTCAGGATGGGCTAGCTTGTGGTGCAGTAACAAACACCCCCCCAAACCTCAAACCTCGGCAGTTTATTCCTTGGTTATTTACATCCAAATGGGTCAGGGGCAGGGGACAGTCAGCTCTGACTTTCCTCATTTCAAGATGTATAGGACATAGGTTGACAGAATCACTGGTATATCATGTTGCTTGCCCCCAAGGCAGAGAGATAAAAATCATGAAGGTCCACACACTGACTGATGTTCTGAATTGCAAGTGACACATGTCAGTTTCACTCATGGCTGATTGCCCAGACCTAGGTATCTTAGTAAAGGCTCAGGAAGTTTTGTATTAGCCAGTCTGTAACTGATCAAGCTTCTGTGATCTTAACGTTAAAAAAAAAATTCTTCTTGTACCATCAGCTCTTAGGACTGCCTTCTGCCCTGTTACTTGGCATGCAGGAGATGCTTGTCAAATATTTTTGAAATGAATTGAGGCTACGAAATATAAGGAAGAGCTGCTTGTTTTTTCATGTCCCACTTGGTTCTAAAATTCTGTGTTTCCACATTTGTTTCTACTGCTGATTTGGCAAAGCAAAGAACATCCTCCCTTCTGTCCTGACCGTGCCATTACAGAGATGCAGTTCTGAAAAGCCATGCGTTTTCTGGTTGTTTCTGGAATGTGAATTGTGAACTTTGTCTCTGCACATGGCAGTTGTTTGCTCTAGTCCTGAGCAGCCATTGTTCTCAAGGCACATGGATTGTTGAGGTCGTGATCTTAGAAAGGTGCTCAGAGCAACTAAAGTAGCTTCTGAGTTTTTGCTCTTTTTTATGATGCATAAGGTAATTTTGACAAAAAAGAGTCTGATACCAGTTGTGATGCTTTAGTCATACAGCCATGAAGGCATGGCATTTGTGGTTGAAGGCATTTCCCTGATACCTACCTTGAGTGTCCTTTTTCTCCCTTGCTGCCCTCTTCCCATAATATTTTGCTCATATTTTGATGTTTTTTTTATTTTTGAGAGACAGGGTCTTACTCTGTTGCTTGGGTTGAAGTACAGGGGTGTAATCATGGTTCACCATAGCCTCAGCCTCCTGGCTCAAGCAATCCTTCCACCTTAGCCTCCTGGGTAGCTGGGACTACAGGTGCATGCCACCATGCCCAGCTTGTTTTTAAATTTTTTGTAGAAACAGGGTCTTGCTATGTTGCCCAGGCTGGTCTCAAATTCCTGGCCTCAAGTAGTTCTCCTGTCTCAACCTCCCAAAGCGCTGAGAGGCATAAGCCACTGCACCTTGCCCTGTTTTGATTTTTAACCGAGTTTACTAGCAATCAATTAAATGAAAGAGTTAAATATTGTGATTAGCAAATGGGAAAGTTTTGCTTGTTGGTACATTTGTGTTTTATTGTGAAGAGTCCTTGACTGTGTGGCTGATTGAGGCTGTCCCCACTGCAGTGTAGGGAGAGGAGAGAAAGGGATGAAAGTGAAGGGAGAGGGGGTCATGTTTGTTTCACGGGGTGAACTTCTGTCTAAGCAAGTTGATGTTGGCTTTCTAGGTATTTGGACACTTCTTTCAATACATTTTTATTTAGCACTTATTCTGTGTCTGCTGCCCTGGGATACCAGAGTGAATAAACAGATAAAAAGTCCCTGACCTTCTGGATCTTACAGTCTCTGGGAGAGAGAAAATGGATGGATAAGCAGACTTTTATATATGAATATATGTGGTTATATAAAGGTAAAGCAATGCTAGGGAGGGAAGGTGCACAGGAAGGAGTGAGGATACAGTTTGAGATATGTGCCTGGAATCACCTTCTTGAGAAGGTGACACTTGAGTAATTCAGCCAGGAGAAGTCTATGCTTGTCTGATGGGATAGGCTTATGCATCATCTCAAGTGCTACTTTTCCTGGTAATTGTAGAGAGGGGTCGATCGTTGGAAACTGATGATTACAAAAAAAAAAAAAAAATCTCCCCATAGGAGGTACACGTTCTGATCTGGTCACATCAGAAGGGTACCTGTGAACATCCACATTGCGCCTGCCCAGCTTATTGGGGCTTAAGAATGCCTGGGACATGATGAATGGTGATTTTTTAAATGTGTGTTGTATGAATGAAATAACGCTTTGGAAAGTTAGGCTGCTGAGAATGACTTTTATCAGAACTCAAGGGACACAAGAGGTATTAGTTTTGTTTCTGCATTCATTTTCTGTTTCTCTTTTTCCCATGGTGCTCACCGAGGGAGGTTAGTCTAGTGGTTAAGAGCGTGTTCTTCACAGAGAGACAGCTATAGGTTCAAATCCTACCTCTACACATTAATTAGCCCTGGGGCCTTGGACTAGTCACTTATAAGTTTTGAACCTCAATTTTCTCATTTGCAAAATGGGAATACAAATATTTACCTTACCAGATAATTTGGTGGGATTTCTACAAGTTAATGTTGAGTAAAAAAAAAAAAAAAAAAAGGCAAAATAGTAAGTGTGGTATGAAGATAAATGGTTACCATAAATACCTACAATGCATGTGTGTGTGTGTTTGTGTG
>NW_012115389.1:160740-162564 GCF_000951035.1 Colobus angolensis palliatus
GTGTGGTATGAAGATAAATGGTTACCATAAATACCTACAATGCATGTGTGTGTGTGTTTGTGTGTATATATATAAAACATACATCCTATACAAACATTTACCTTACCAGATAATTTGGTGGGATTTCTACAAGTTAATGTTGAGTAAAAAAAAAAAAAAAAAAGGCAAAATAGTAAGTGTGGTATGAAGATAAATGGTTACCATAAATACCTACAATGCATGTGTGTGTGTGTTTGTGTGTATATATATAAAACATACATCCTATACAAACTTGTATACCAGTTAATATGTAAATACAGTGGACAGTTTGGAAGAAAAGTTGTATTTACTCTGGCAGGGGGAGAGAGAGGGAGGGAATGTAGGAGTCAAGCCAAAAAAGAGAACAAAAGTTTTTTATTTACAAAAATCATGTATATGACCACATTTATGTAAAATTAGATACAGATAAATAATATAAAATACTTAAAATAATACCTACTCCGAAAGATTGTTACGAAGATTAAATGAGATATAACATGTGGGCCGGGCACAGTGGTTCATGCCTGTAATCCCAGCACTTTGGGAGGCCGAGGCGGGCAGATCACGAGGTCAGGAGACTGAGATACAACATGTGAAAAGCACAGTGCCTGCTTCAGAAGGAGTAGACTGTGGGAGGAAATATAAAAATCTTGCCTTGTACTTGTTTTCTGAAATCAAATTTGATAGTTTGAGGAGAGAAGAACTGGACAAATATATTGCCCTCATCCTCTCGTATTTTTTTATTTTAAATTTGAACAGTTTTGAAGGAGTAAGACTGATATGTAAATATGTATCAGGATATCATTTTCTGAACTTAGATTGAAAAATATGCTTCTTAACAAGTGCTGTTGACAAGCGCTTGTTCTGTAGTAATTGAAGAGCATAGCCGGGAGTGGTGGCTCACGTCTGTAATCCCAGAACTTTGGGAGGCTGGGGCGGGTAGATCACCTGAGGTCAGGAGTTCGAGACTAGCCTGGCCAACATGGTGAAAACCCATCTGTACTAAAAATACAAAAATTAGCCGGGCACAGTGGCAGGCGCCTGTAATCCCAGTTACTCAGTAGGCTGAAGCAGGAGAATCGCTTGAACCTGGGAGGCAGAGGTTGCAGTCAGCTAAGATCGTTCCACTTCACTCCAGCCTGGGCGAAAGAATGAAACTCTGTCTCAAACAAAACAAAACAAAACAAGAACATAGGTGCTTTGGCAAATGGTGATGTTTGCGCACATGTGTGTTCAGATACACACGAATTAGAAATCACAAACTCGATGAATGATTTGAGTGTGGCTTACCCCAGGTGCATTGTGGTGGTAGCAATGAGACTGAACGTGCCAGGGGACTTCACATTCTCTTGCAGCTACTTGACAGAAGATCTGTTGACTGGGAAGACATCTGTCTTTGCCATTAACTCCTTTTAACTGGGGAATTGGAGAAATAAAAGTTGTATTTCTTTCCAGACAAAGAACATGTTCTGCCTGAGCCTTTATTCTTGGTGTCCCTGTGAAGAGACATTTGCTTGTCCCGTCTCTCTTGTACATCTTGCCGTCCCCGCTTCTTCTTATTGTGGTGACATCCTTTTCCTTCCTTCCATCTCTGCATCCTTTTTCCAATAATAATTTATGAGTCCTCTAATTTGAAGGATACATATTGCTGCTGCTTTTCTCCTGCAAGGAAACCACACATTTCTTTTAAGAAATTTCTTCATTTCTTAACATTTCTTTTTTTTTTTTATTATACTTTAAGTTCTAGGGTACATGTGCATAACGTGCAGGTTTGTTACATATGTATACTTGTGCCATGTTGGTGTG
>NW_012115389.1:167709-178543 GCF_000951035.1 Colobus angolensis palliatus
AAAATGCAGAAATCACCGGTCTTCTGTGTCCTTCGCGCTGGGAGTTGGAGACTGCAGCTGTTCCTATTCGGCCATCTTGCTCCGCCCCCCCAACATTTCTTTAGCTGTCATCCTATACCAAGTACAAGGATAGATCTTCCCATTCAGTGTTGAGGCTATAATTTGAGATGAAGGACCCCAAGATGGGAAGGGATTGAGATCTGTATTTCCATTGTAGTCTCCTCATGTTGTGAAGCCATGAAAACTGAAATAGGGACGGCAAGAGAGACACAATGGCATTGGCAGGTGCTGAGTTTCAGTCTGGAAAGAAATAGAGAATGAGGCCAGGTGTGGTGGTGCACGCCTGGAGGCCCAGCTACTAGAGGCTGAGATGGGAGGATCTCTTGAGCCCAGGAGTTTGAAACCAACCTGGGCAACATAACAAGATACTATCTTAACAACAACAATAAAAAAGAATTAGGAAAATGAGCAATATTTGTCCCTGAGAAAACTGAATGGAAAGAAAGCAAGCCTGCCAGGCTGAATGTCTCACGCCTTTAATCCCAGCACTTTGGGAGGCCAAGTCGGGAGGATTGCTTGAGACCTGCCTGAGCAATATAGTGAGACTGCTATATTAAAAAAAAAATTAAAAAGCTAGGCAAGCATGGTGGTGTGTGCCTGTAGTCCCAGCTACTTGGGAGGCTGAGGTGGGAGGATTGCTTGAGCTTTGGAAGCGGAGGCTGCAGTGAGCCATGTTCGTGCCATTGCACTGAGACCTGGGTGACAGAGCGAGACCCTGTGTCACATACACGAAAAGAAAGCAAGCCATGGAAGCAGAAGAGGAAAAGACCACTGAGTGCTGGCTGCGTCTCAGGTGTATATCCACGCTTGACGCATGTCATCACACCGAATTCTCAGCAGGTGTGCATCCACACTTGATGTGTGTCATCATCACACCGAATTCTCAGCAGATCTCAGAGGTAGGCTTTGTTATCATCCCATTTTAGAAAGAAGGAAACTAAGGCTCAGAGAAGTTGAACCTGCTGCACAAGGCTGCTCAGTTCCTGAGAAGGCAGAATAGGAGGAGAGGCAGGGGGGTGCTGAGAGCCGCCCAGGCTGGGCCTCTGCTGCCAGGTGACCCAGGGCTGTGAGAAGCTCAGCTCACTGTCCAGTCTCTGAGGGGGTGACTTGGTTTCAGCAGTCATGTTTCCATTCCATTGCCTTCATGCCAGAAAACAATGTGAAGTCATGCCTGCAGCTGCTTCCTCTCGGCAGGAATGGGTGTGGGAACCATGTTCTCGGTGGCGGGAGGTGAGAGGGAGCCCTTTCACACGCCAGCTGGAACAATTTGGGAGGGGGGAAGCTCCTCGTGCTGCTGGCTCCATCACCACTGCAGTCACCACCGCAGGGAGCAGATATTCTTGCTGACCTCTTGGATCCCTCAAGGAATCAAGTTGTAGGAACCATGCGGTCACAAGTCTGCCTTGTTCTTGAGCTCCGGTGTATTGAGAGTTGCCCTCTGACTCTAGGTGATGGTCTCCCCGAAGTGACAGTGCTTGTATTAATTTAGAGATTTGTGGGCCGGGCGTGGTGACCCACACCTGTAATCCTAGCATTTTGGGAGGCCGAGGCGGGTGGATGGCTTGAGTCTAGGAATTCAAGATCAGCCTGGGCAACGTGGCGAAACCCCGTCTCTACAAAGAATACAAAAATTAGCCAGGCATGGTGGCATGCACCTGTGGTCCCAGTTGCTTGAGAGGCTGAGGAAGGAGGAACAGTTGAGCCCGGGAGGTCAAGGCTGCCAGTGAGCTGAGATTGCACCACTGCATTCCCACTTGGGCGACAGAGTGAGACCTTGTCTAAAAAAAAAAAAGAAATTTGTGATGAAAGATGATAGACGCAAAGACAAAGTATCAGTTTTATTTCTAGCACACAATCACATGTGTGTACTGTGTTTCTAAGGTTGAAATTTATTTAACAAATCTGTCAGACAGTATTAATGGGGGATGAGCCATAATGGTACTTGACAGTTTAGTTTTATCTATAAGATAGAATTGGAAAAGCACATTTCAGCTATAATTATTCCTATTTACAGAGGTTGCTCCTGTAGTTTAAGTTAATATCAACTTCACACATGTAAAAATACATTTCTAAATTTATTTTTTTAAAGTCTTTTCTCCCTGGGCTGCTCTTTTCCTGAGAGTCAGTATAAATTTTAGGAGCAGTCCTTATTATTGTTTCCTACGTTTTTATCTAGTAGAAAAAAGTTTAAACAAATTTAAGAAGACAATAAAAGTCTGATTATTAAATCATATGGAGTAGAAACTGGTAGCCATCTTCCTCCTTCAGAAGTAGTAAAAACTAACCTAAAAATGACTTTTTGATTGAAGTGAAAAATCTTCACCTGACAATTCCAACACAGTTGTTTAACATTTTTTCATGTACATAAAAGAATTAGCATTATCTTTAAGATTGTCCTAGCTTGGGATTATAGTTAATAGTGCTGAATAAACTCCATAGAATCTAGTTGTATTGACTTTTTTTTTTTTTTTCTGCATGCATTCTGCAGTGTAGGTTGAAATCCTTTGCTACAGATGAGTTCTAGAAGGTTAACTGTGAAAGTTTCACATTGGCAATTTCACTTTGGCAGCTTCGAGACAGGACAATGGTGGTTCCTATAATCAGCTAACCCAGTTCATACAGTGTTCCAAGCCTTTTGTTCTTAAGCTGAATAAATAATGCTTTGCATTCCAGCCCTTTATTTCGTGTCATCAATAGCATACCTCAAGACCACTTTTTTGGCAGTGTGTTAATGAATGTTTTGTTGAACTCTTTTCATCTATCAAGGACTGAAATATTTGATTTAATCTCAGTGGTGCTTAAAATAAACGTTTGTGGCTGAGTTTACTCAAGCCCTTATTTGAAAGCTATTCTTGTAGGCAGGTCCAGAGCTAAAGACTGCCAGCTTGTCGGCCCACTGCTATCTGTCCCTGGGGCACGCTGGGAGCCATCGTCAGGTTTCTTGACTTGGATTTCTGACTTACTACTCTCTGGACAGTCCGGAGAGTAGGTGGATTTCAGTTCAATGATTTTTGTAAGTTTTCAAATTAAGTAATTGGCCAAATGGGTTCCTTGGATGAGAACTCCTTGGGTCAGGGGAGAGTGGGACCTTCAGAAGGTGAGAACGTCATCTCTGTTCCCACTCTGCCCTCCCTTTCCCATCCCAGTCCCGCAGGACTGTGCAGGCTGAGGGCTATGTCAGGGACCACCTTGAGCTGCAGAAAATATCTAGAGAGCTAAGCCAACAGTTCTGAACGTGTTTAACTCTTGTACTTAGTGTTCATTTTCTCCATCCCCTTCTTTAGGATTGCTTTGTAGCAGAAATGGAGGATAAAGTTTTAACTGTGGTAAGTATGCGTTCTAAAAGTTACTGTAAAATTCCTTTTCCAAAGGCAGTGGGAATCACATTAAGTAAATGCACCGTGGCTAATTACTTCAGGAGATACTTTGAAATATTGGCTTTTGGGACATGAGTTTTTAAATTTAGGTGGAAGGGAAAGCATAAAAGTTACTTAACAAGACCAACTACTGTGAAAATTCCTGTGCTTAAATTAGCTACATTGAGTCTCTGTTTTATTATTACTTTTTCTGAACATTTTATCGGGATACAGTTGTACGTACATTGCTAGCTAGCCTGCTAATCATGATTGAACTGATGTGCCAATTTCACTTTAGGACCGTTTTGATTTAAGAAAAAAATTCTTGGCAAAAACCTTATGATGGAGGGGGGATGTGCTGTAACTGTTTAAGGAGCATTTTGTAACTATTCATCATCACTTCCTCCTTTTGACATAAGCCAGCCTGTGCTCTTTTGATAAGACCTTCCTCCTACTGATGTTGAGGAATTTAGCAATGAAACTGCTATAAATATATTTTCCATAAATAGGGAGGCCAAACAAATTGGAGGAATGTAAAAAGTATCACTTCTTGGATTCTCCCCCTTGGAAAGAAAAATCACTCTTTGGAATTTCCTGATTTCTTTGGTTGTTTAATTTTGAAACGTTAGATGAGTCTGATTGGGGAAATACCACACGTAACCACTGTGACTTCTACAAGGAGACCACTTAATAGGGATCCTCTCATTGTCTCTTTAGTTTTACCTTGTCAGTGTTTGGCATTCAAAGAATGTGAGTGATCACTAAAAAGATGATAGACCAAAATGTAAAATGCAAAACTATAAACCATCTAAAAGATAACATAGGAGAAAATGTAGGTGACTGTCAGTCAGTTTTGCAATGAGTTTTCAGATAGAATACCAAAAGCATAATTCATGAAAGAAAAATTGATAACGTGGACCTCATTAAAATTAAAAACTGCTATGTGAAACGCACTGGTAAGAGAATGAAAAGACAAGCCACAGACTGGGAGAAAATGTTTTCAAAACACCTATCAGATAAAGGACTTGTATCCAAAATATACAAAGAACTCTTAAAACAAGAATAAGAAGACAAACAATCCAATTATAAAGGAGGCAAAAGATCTGAACAGGTACTTACATACACATGGCAAATAAGCCTATGAAAAGATGTTCAATGTCATTTGTAATTAGGGAATTGCAAATTAAAACAACGAGATACCACTATACACCTATTATATAGGCTAAAATATAAAACACTGACAACACCAAATGCTGCTGAGGATGTGGAGCAACAGGAATGCTCATTAACTGCTAGTAGAAATGCAAAATGGTGCAGGCAGTTTGGAGGACAATTTGGAAGTTTCTTACAAAATGAAACATATTCTTACCGTATGATCCAACAGTTGTGCTCCTAGATATTTACCCAAAGGAGTTGAAAATTTACATCAAAAAATGTGCACAGGATGTTTATTTATAGCAGGTTTACTCAAAATTGCCAAAAAAATTGGAAGCAACCTTAATGTCTCTCAATAAGTAAATGGATAAACTGTTGTACATCTATAAAATAGAATATTATTCAGCAATAAAAAAGAAATAAGCTATTAAGTCCTGAAAATATATGGAGGAAACTTACAAGCATATTGTTAATTGAAATAAGACAGTCTGAAAAGGCTACATGCTGCATAATTCTGACTATTTGGCATTCTAGAAAATCAAAACCACAGAGATAGTAAAAAGATCTATGTTTGCCAGGGGTTCATGGTGAGGGATGGGGTGGTGGATAATTAGGTTGCGCACAGGGGATATTTAGGACATTGAAACTATCCTGTATGAGACTGTAAAGATGGATACATGACATTAGGCATTTGTCAGAACTCGTAGAATGTACACCACAAAAAGTGAACCCTGATATAAATTAAAGATTTTAGTTAATGTCTGAATATTAGTTCATCATTTTTTTTTTTTTTTTTTTTTTTGGAGACAGAGTCTCGCTCTGTCACCCAAGCTGAAGTAGAGTGGTGTGACTCGGCTCACTGAAGCCTCAGCCTCTGCTTCCAAGGTTCAAGCAATTCTGCAACCTCAGCCTCCCGAGTAGCTGGGGTTACAGGCACCCGCCACCGTGCCCATCTAATTTTTCTATTTTTAGTAGAGATGGGGTTTTGCCTTATTGGTCAGGCTGGTCTTGAACTGCTGACTTCAGGTGATCCACCCACCTTGGCCTCCCAAAGTGCTGGGATTACAGTCGTGAGCCACTGTGCCCAGCCTAGTTCCTCATTTGTAACAAATGCACTGCACTAGTACAAGATGTTAGTAATAGAGGAAGCTGGGAATGGAGGGTGGTGGTGGAGGGGATGTATGGGAACTCAGTGGACTTTTTGCTCAATTTTTTTTTATAAACCTAAAACAGCTTAAAAAAGTAAAGTCCATTAAAAAAATGGTTTAGTCCCAAAACAATTTTTTTTTTTTACCTTGTCAATATTTGGTGTTCAGAGACTGTGAGCAGTCATTGAAAAGTCAGGTAGGTGGCCGGGGAGAGATAATTCCACTTCATTGCTGAAAGGGGATTTCTGCCTGGCCTGTGCTCTTCAGTGGTCATAAAGGAGTGAATATAAAAGCTGCCCTTTCTAAACAAAGCTGAAATAGTGACACTATTCCCACGGATGGTAAACATGAAGTCTAAATGCCATACATTCATCGAGCAGAATTATCAGAATGATTGCCGACCAGAACTAAAGATTATAGGTGAAATGCATTTCTCTAAAAATCAGCTTGAGATAAACTTGGTTAATGATTGAGCTTTCCTGACTATTTGCTTCTACAATTCTAGGTCAAGGTTTTAAATGGCATCTGTGACAAAACAATTCGATCTACCACAGATCCTGTGATGAGCCAGTGTGCATGTCTGGAGGAAGTTCACTTACCAAACATTAAACCTGGGGAAGGCCTGGTAAGTTCTAATAACACTTGTTTTATTTTCAGATAACATATATCATCATTTACTAAATTTTTAAAAAAAATTCCTTATTGCTTTCACTATAATTGCTGAAAAGTAGAATTAAGTTAGACTGCCTTCCGTTATGTAGTTAGGAATGTGCTATCTTGAATCCTGTTGATATGTTTTCTATCTTCAAAGTATAAAAATAAATACAATTTAAAAACTGTATACTCGTATTTTGAAGATAACACTTTATTTTTAGGACTTAGCAATGCAAGGAAATATAAAACATTTACACAAAGGAAATATGGTCTCTGGCTACAAAAACAACATCTGCTCTGAAAGTCTCTATTAGCACTGAGACGAATGTGAGAAGAGACTGGTTGAAGGCAGTGATTCTTAAGAAGGGTTTAGAAATGTTTCATAAGTAATATATGAGCTATATCATAACAGGCTGTGGGACTACATACAGGTAGTCTCCTAGTACCTAGCGTGCATCCTGTGGGATTAATTTGCTGAAATTTTCATGAAGAAGCCGTGAAGCCCATTAGTTAGCTTAGAGGCTTTGAGTCAGAGAGAGCTGGGTTTAAATCCTGGCTCTTTAGGGATTTAACCTCTTTACGTGTCAGTTTCCTCATAGGGTTGTTGAAAGTATTGTATTAGATTGTGAATGCCAAGTGCCAGGCCCCAAGCACACAGTATGTGTGCATTAATGTGGCTGCAGCTACTGTTGCTGGTATTGAAGATGATGAGGAGAATGAGGAGGAGGAGAAGGTGGAGGAGGAGAAGTATCTAATGTATAGGTAGCTGTTGGGAGCTGTTAAGGTAGTCTCTGCTCTTAGACAGAAAAAAACGAAAATCAACTGACTGTTTTAGGCCCACATTCTTAGTGAGCAGAACTTTGTATATTGGTACTGCTTGACTTCAAGGCAAATGATGGATTATAACAGATTAAGTTTAAACAGGGAGGACTTCCTGGAGGTAGGTTTGTAGTCAAATATTTAAGCAGGTAAATGCCCTGAGCAGGCAGAAATGGAGTTGTCATTTCAGATGGTAGAGTTATACAAGCAGTGCCCTGGGAGGGGGAGTACCATGTGTAGGGGAGAAGCTGATATAATCTGTGAGTGAAAGTAACAGGATAGGAGAGGAATGGGGAGAACCTGAAGGCGTTGGTGTTTGATGGGACTCTGATAAATTGGCGTAGGTTAATGAGCAGGCTGGGTGCAGCGTAATTTCTGAGGAGGGTCCACATTATTACAGCATAGATACCAGGGTGAGCAACTACTTTTTGCCCGTTCTACTTTTTGCTCTCTTTTCCCGTCTTGTAACAGTTTAACTAAACAACATTTACATGTGGTGAGTACAACTGCAGAAATAATTCCTCAATGATATATTCGGTGTATCACTCAGTGAGGCATGGCCTCTGAGTTTGCCTCTCAGGCCTCTTAGAAGAGAGAATATTCATTCATCTTTACATTTTCCTTAAAAGGAAGGGTGTCTGTTACTAATTTGCTGCCTATGCTTTGTTATTTAATAATCTTTGTTCATATATCTTTGTCTGATTATTTGTAGCTTTAATAGTCATTTTGAGGTTATTTCGGTTACCAAATTTAAATGAATATATTGTGTCCCTAGACCAAGAAATGATCAAGAAAGAACTGTTCTTTGGCTGGGTGTGGTGGCTTACACCTATAATCCCAGCACTTTGGGAGGCCGAGGTGGGAGGATCCCTTGAGCTCAGGAGTTTGAAACCAGCCCGGGTAACATAGCGAGGTCCTTTCTCTATTAAAAAAATAAAATAATTAGCTGGGTGTGGTGGCACACACCTGTAGTCCTGGCTACTTGGGGAGGCTGAGGTGAGAGGATCACTTGAGCCCAGGAGTTCAAGGTTACAGTGAGCTGTGTTGGCATCGCTACACTCCAGTCTAGGCAACATAGCAAGACCCTGTCTCATCGTCAACATAATATAACCGTTCTTGTTTGAAGTACCTCCCTTATTCACTCATTCTGTAGGTCTAAGAAAATGCCCACATCCTTGGAGTTGTGGCAAAATTCTATGTGCCTGGTACACAGGTTATAGTATCAAAGAGATCACACGTTTTACTGCTTTCACCAGTATTTCAGTTTGCTTAGCTCCCCTTCACCACCCTTTGGATCTTGTTTCTCGATGTTTCAGGAGGCTGAAAAATGAGTATTGTTCTGAAGGGACTGTTGTTAATGTTTTATAAGTTTAAGTCTCGCTTGGGGCGATGTCTCTAAATGTTGGAGTAATGAGTTAATCTGTTTGTGACTCACTCCAGGGCATGTACATCAAATCAACCTACGATGGGTTACACGTGATTACTGGAACCACAGAAAATGTAAGTGTATATTCATTAAGTGTAAAAGCTGTTGTGTGTTTAAACAAACTTGATCCACAGTCTCTGTAGTTTGAATTTAAATGCGTGCATGCTGTTTGATTATTATGAGAGCATGGGTACCTGCTTTGTTTATTTCTGTTGACAGAGTACTGCTTGTCACCAGCTGTTGTCAATTTATTATTTAAATAGTCCTTTATTGCTCTTGTTCATACACCTTGCCCAGTTTTTACGCTACCCTTGTGTTAATTACTGCTTTTGCACCCTGGAAGTGTTAAGCCATAAATACAAAAGCAAGGATCTTTTTGTTTTTGAGAATCACTCTTATAAGAACTGGGATTGGTAGCCATGTGTATAAAATATATATTTTTTGATTTAATGGAATTTTTATGTCTCCAAAGCAGCTATTTCAGGATTTTTTTTACAACATATTTTTATAGTTGTGTTTCATAATATTTGGCATGATACTGAAATTTAGTCCTCTCTCCCCACCCTTTGAATAGGAAAAGCAGGTCTGTTTCTACTGTGAGAGACTTGTGTACACTGTGTACTTCCTTGTGGAAATTCTGCTATGTGTAGGTTGTCTTTAGCCCCTCAAACATTTGAATTTGTGAGAAGTAGAGCTAGTTGAATGCTTTCTTCTTGCAGCCTACAATATGGCTTGCTTTTGAAAGACATTGATATGAAACTAAAAATGTTTGAATAGCTTCCCTGGGTCTGTGTAAAAGAACCACGGATTTGGGGGAATTAACCTATTTAATCAGCTAAGACAGGAGGAGATAATTCCTAAAATTAGGGGACATTTTAGTAGCTGCTTTTCTAATCTGTTTGGTAGAAATATGTGTCTAATTTTGAGCTTCAGCTGCTAGATCTTTCGATAAAGAAAAATGGCATGATCTTTGAGTGAGAGTCTGTGATAAGCACTTGATTTTTGTACTGAGAAAATGATACTGCTTAAGGCAGTCAATGAATTATAAATGCATTGCATGGTTCTGGTAGATAAATGGGTAGGAAATGATAGTGTCTTTCAGGGTTCTCTGTTGAGCTACAGCAAGGAAGCCTTGAGAGTCACTAGGAGTTTTCATACCGTGTCACCTCCTAGATAATAACAGCATAGGAAGCTCTGCTTTTAGGCTGGGGATGGTGCTGAAGAAAAGACACAAGATGCAGCACACGATTCTTCCTTCATTCTTGGTTGAGACTCAGTACGTTGCAGCTTAGCCGTGATAAGAACACAGTCATGTCTGTATAGATGAGAAACATGGTGAATGTCATTTCAGTTTTTAGAGTTGAAGTTTTGCAGTCTAGCAATTTGATGATTGCATTGTCTATCTTAACCAGACCAGTGTGTTTTCCAACTCTATTGGGTTTTGAAGCAATTGCCATCTTGGATCTGGAGCACTACAGAATTACTACTGGAAGGCATAGTATTTCCTTCCTCTTGCACCACCCCCCTTTTTAAAGAAAAGAATTCGGGCCCGGCGCAGTGGCTCACGCCTGTAATCCCAGCACTTTGGGAGGCTGAGGTGGGCAGATTACAAGGTCAGGAGATCAAGACCATCAGGGCTAACACGATGAAACCCCGTCTCTTCTAAAAATACAAAATATTAGCCAGGCGTGGTGGTGCGCCTCTGTAATCCCAGCTACTTGGGAGGCTGAGGCAGGAGAAGTGCTTGAACCCGGGAGGTTGCAGTGAGCCGAGATCGAGCCACTGCAGAGTCCAACCTGGGCGACAGAGCAAGACTCCATTTCAAAAAAAATTAAAAAGAAAAAAAAGAAAAGAGTTCAATGACAGACTAAACAAAGCTGCTTTTGAATTAAATGAAATGTCATATGTCATTAATGATATATTCCCTGAATTCCTACCAGAATTGTAACACTGGCTGACAGACTCAGGGTCGGCCCTGGTGTTCCCATGTAAGACTGTATGGAAGTCATCTCAGGGAGTGGTGGCTACCATCTTGTTAGAGATCAAAAAAGAAAACTTGTCTTCTTCCATCTGGTAATCCACTTGAAAATGTCACTCATTCCTTTAGTCATTCAGTTCGCATTTATTGAGGACCTGGAATGTGCTAGACACTAGGCTAAGTAAGTCTAAGTCTTCTAGACAAGCGTGGGAAGTTAGGTGAGAGCCCACTTCTCCCC
>NW_012115389.1:178738-194796 GCF_000951035.1 Colobus angolensis palliatus
GCCCCACTAATTTTCTGTATTTTTTAGTAGAGATGGGATTTCACCGTGTTAGCCAGGGTGGTCTCGATCTCCTGACCTCCCGCCTCAGCCTCCCAAAGTGCTGGGGTTACAGTTGTGAGCCCCCACACCTGGCCCCTGGATATTTTATTCTTAATGTTGGGTATTATATACTTGAATGGCAGTAGAAAGTGCCAGCTCCAGGTTAGTTTTTGGCTATCACTTAAGGTTGCTATGACTTCACTGTCAGAATGTTTTAATAGAAGCCTAGTATGGTAGGTAGCAGTGGATGAAAATCACCCATTGTTTTCACAAGTGAATTATGTTCATATTCTTCAATCTTGGACTTGAAGCTGAAGCAAGCAAGCAAGGCCTTCAGTCCCTTTCTTTGAAGGTAAGTTACCTGAGAGGCCAGGATCATTCCAAAGTCAGACCCAACAGTGTCTGATGTTTCTTTATCTTAATTCTTTTTTTGATGTTATTTTAGACCTTGACAAGAGTCTTGACACAACCTCATCCATACTCGTATCCTCCACTCCTCAGATCAAGTGGGAGTTAGATTAGCCTCTGAAGAATGGATGCATTATTCTCTAGATCATGACCCTTCTGCAGCAAACCAACACAAGCATCATTTTTCAGTTGTCCTCCTCATGGTGAAGATAGGCAAGAGCTACTGCCCTGGGCAGAATTTTGGTACCGAACTCTCTCTTTACCAGTGTTCTGCCAAACACAACTCTTAATCACTTGATTGGACATTTGAGAAATGAATGCAAAAGGATCCTTAGGAAGGGAAGTCAGTTCAGGACATCAGAGCATGTTTTTTAAGATTGTACATGTAGAGACAGGGACTTCCTGGCCTTGGGGCTATCTTTTGTAAAGTGAAGCTTATCTTAAATGAATCTCTTGCCCAGGAAGATTAACTGGACTGGACCGATTAGGATCAGAATTACTAAAGTAGGCCTGTAACTGTGGGTTCAGCATCTGACACACGGTACAAAAAGGAGCATAGATAAATTCATTTTTTAAGTGATATGAGAAATGTGAGATCGGCCAGGCACAGGTGGCTCACGCCTGTAATCTCAGCACTTCGGGAGGCCGAGGCGGGCGGATCACCTGAGGTCAGTAGTTCAAGATCAGCTTGGCCAATGTGGTGAAACTCCGTCTCTACTAAAAATACAAAAATTAACTGGGCGTGGTGGCAGGTGCCTATAATCCCAACTACTCAGGAGGTTAAGACAGGAGACTAGCTGAGGTTACTGTGGGACGAGGTTGCACCACTGTACTTCAGCCTGGGCGACTGAGCATGAGTTAGTCTCAAAAAAAAAAAAAAAAAGACGAAAAACCAGAAACTTGAGATGAACATGGGTTGGTCTCTCAAGTGAGCACTGCCGGGTACGATAGGAGGTGAAATGTTTTCACAAATAACTGTCACAGTTATGAGGGCCTTGTATGGGACCTAGATAAAATCAAAGGGAGTGTTTCTACAGTTTAGGGCTGCTTGTTAATTTCCCGTTGAGCCTGTCACAACAATTTAGAGAAACTTCAGCCAGTGTGTCTTGGGTCTCATTGCTATCCCTCTCCCCGTGTTCAAAAGTGCTATTTTTTGGATAGTTGGAAATTGTTTGAAGATTCAGCCAGTGATGTAAGTTAGAAAATTAAATACTCTGTTCTAGATAAGGTTTGATTAGAATTTGAAATCCAAGGTTGGTCCTTTCTTCTTCTCTTAGTCATATGTGAGATACCTTCAACATAGGAGTTCTAGGTGGCTTATATGAACAAGAACTCCTTGAGCAAAATATTTGACAAATGGATTCTATCCCTTTATATATATTTTTGTTGCAGCGATGGTAAATTAACAACCAGGCATTATTTGAAGGAAAAAAAGTCTGAGTTTTGTTTCGACACTGAAAACTCATTTTTGAATGTAATCTGAAAATGAAAAGAAAACTAAATTCATTTTCTTTAAAGCAATTTCTGTCCCCACCAACTTTCTATTTTAGCAGCATTTGCAATAATATGGAAAAGTAGAATAAGAACAACATTTAGTTTTAATAAGGAAACGAGATGACAGAGTTACAAAGATGATTTTCCATGTTGAACAGTTGGTCAGCTTTTATGGGATTAATTTTGATAAGGATATGTGTAAGAATTTTTTAGTGAGCCAATAGCTTCTAT
Source organism: Colobus angolensis palliatus (assembly GCF_000951035.1). NCBI lineage: Eukaryota > Metazoa > Chordata > Mammalia > Primates > Cercopithecidae > Colobus > Colobus angolensis. The sequence continues at coordinate 180,911 of NW_012115389.1, forward strand.
CAGCCAATCATTTTGACAATATGTCCAGGCTGGGCGCAGTGGCTCACGCCTGTAATCCCAGCACTTCGGGAGGCCGAGGCCAGCAGATCACCTGAGGTTGGGAGTCTGAGACCAGCCTGGCCAACATGGTGAAACGTCATCTCTACTAAAAAAATTAGCTGGGCGTGGTGGCAGGTGCCTGTAGTCCCAGTTACTTGAGAGGCTGAGGTTGGGAGATCTGCTTGAACCTGGGAAGCGGAAGTTGCAGTGAGCTGAGATCCACCATTGCCCTCCAGCCTCGGTGACAGAGTGAGACTTTGTCTTAAAAGCCAAACAAAACAAAAGACAGTATGTCCAGTCTCTTCCAGGTAGATTAGATGAACCTGGCTATTCTAACAGACAAATTATCAGTTATAACAGACACTAATAAAATGGGTAACACAGGATTCATGGGGAAGGTCCTATAGACTGTGTAGTCTCAGGGGAATAAAGTGCATTGTTTATTTTTCCTGAGAAAATGTTATTTCAGTTGCTCATTGTCTACAGAAGAAAGAAGAAATAAAAGCCGGAAGAAATAAAAGCACAAAGAAATAGAAGGTTTAAAAAAATTAAGGCAGGTTATTTTGTTTCTGTACAGTCTCCTGCAGACAGATCTCAGAAGATTCATGCTGGTGATGAAGTCATTCAAGTTAATCAGCAAACTGTGGTGAGTTTGTTTATTGAGATTCAATTTTCTTCCTTAGAACTTTTAATTAAATCTAAAACCATTTTGTTTAAAGTTTTAAAATTTGCCGCCTATATCCCATTTTTCATTATTTTAGGTTGTGCTAACATGAACATACTTGTGCCTGCCTATTTTGTTTCTGTGTATTTGCTCACAACTCAGATTGCCTCAAGATAAATTCATAGGTTCGGTTTTTCATTATTCATGAGCAAGTCCTCCCTCTCCATTTTTTTTATTTGAAGGTGGGATGGCAGCTGAAAAATCTGGTGAAGAAATTGAGAGAGAATCCCACAGGAGTTGTGTTACTGCTTAAGAAGCGCCCCACTGGGTCTTTCAACTTTACTCCTGCTCCCCTGAAAAACCTACGGTGGAAGCCACCTCTTGTACAGGTATCTGGGATTGACTGTAAGCCTCCATCTAGCATCAGCACCTGAACGATGTCGAGTATCTCATTAGTCTCCAAACAAAAAGAGATTGAAGTTTGAAGGTGATTGATTGGTTTCAGGAGTTTGTATGTAGTTATCCTATAATCCTGCCTATGTGAAAATATAAATTCTAGATCTACATGGAACAGTATAGTAGCCAGTAACCATATATGACTATTTAAAGAATGAGGCCAGGCCAGGCGCGGTGGCTCACGCCTGTAATCCCAGCACTTTGGGAGGCTGAGATAGGCAGAACATGAGGTCAGGAGATCAAGACCATCCTGGTTAACACGGTGAAACCCCGTCTCTACTAAAAATACAAAAAAGTAGCCGGACATGGTGGCGGGCACATGTAGTCTCAGCTGCTCAGGAGGCTGAGGCAGGAGAATGGCATGAACCCGGGAGGCAGAGCTTGCAGTGAGCCGAGATCATGCCACTGCACTCCAGCCTGGGTGACAGAACAAGACTACGTTCTCAAAAAAAAAAAAAAAAAAAAAAAATGATATGACATTAAAAGTTAATCTCTGCAGGATCGCTGGTTACATTTCAGGTGCAGAATATTCACATATGGTTCACATATGGCTAGTAACTCCCATATCAGATAGGTGGATACGGACATTTCCGTCACTGCAGAAAGCTCCTTTTAGTCCTTCTGTCTCATTTCAAACACATACCTACATAACTGTATACAATTTGAACACGAATGCTGGAGAGACCACATGGGGTTGAGTATTCAACAGCGCCTTACCAAGGCAGGGTTGGGGGCGGTGAGTGCAGCTCACTCCATGGGGAACAGTATCACACCATTATTTAGACATTATGTAGTACTGCCAATCTGTGCTGATAATAGAAGACAAACTGACTGAGTTTTATTTAAATTCTTTTCAAACAATATACCCCCTATTGCTGACACCTGGGTGGATCACACTCACTGGTCACACTCCTTGTTATGCCATTGGTCCTTAGTGTTTGTTTCATAAACCAAGAATGAAAAGCAATAACCTTATAATGCCCTTTTATAAGATTGAGATTATAGTTTATTTGTAACTATTTTTGATGTTATTGTACATCTTCCCATGGAAGAACAATAGTCTTAAACCATCAATTTTGAAACTTTCTGAGGCAAGGTACTGGAGAGATTATGGAAAGATTATGGTGTCACAGAGGAGAGGTTAAAAATAAATAACTCAGAGGCTGAGTGTGGTGGCTCGCGCCTGTAATCCCAGCATCTTGGGAAGCTGAGGTGGGTGGATCACTTGAGGTTAGGAGTTCGAGACCAGCCTGGCCAACATGGCAAAACCCCGTCTGTACTAAAAATGCAAAAAGTAGTTGAGTGTGGTGGCATGCGCCTGTAATCCCAGCTACTTGGGAGGTTGAGGCAGGAGAATTGCTTGAACCCAGGAGGCATAGGTTGCAGTGAGCCGAGATCATACCACTGCACTTCAGCCTGGGTGACGGAGTGAGACCCTGTCTGAAAAAAACAAAAACCAACCAACAAACAAAAACTCGCAGAAATAAAGGTAGGGCAAGAGGGGAACGTAATTACAGTCGGTTTATAAATAATAACCGAACATATTTTACAATTCACTTTTTAATTGACAGATACAAATTGTATATATTTATATTTTACAACACAGTGTTTCAAAATATGTTTACATTTTGGAATGGCTAAATCAAGATCATTAATACATTTATTACCTCACATGCTTACCATTTACATTTATTTGTGGCAAGAACACTTAAAATCTACACGTGTTATAGCAACAGCAATTTTCTAGCATGCAATGCATTTTTATTAACTATAGTCACCATGCTATACAATAGATCTCTTGAACTTATTCTTCCTGGCTAACTGAAACTTTGTACCCTTTGACCAGATTCCCCAATCCCAGTCCTTCCAACCTCTGGAAGCCGCCATTCTACTCTCTGCTAAGAGTTAGATTTTTTTTTCTTAGATTCCACATATAAGTGAGATCATGTGGTATTTGTCTATATGTACCTGGCTTATTTCACTTAACACAGTGTCCTCCAGGTTCTTCCCTGTTGTCACACATGATAGGATTTCCTTCTTTTCTTCTTTTTTTTGTTTTGTTTTGTTTTGAGATGGAGTTTCGCCCTTGTTGACTAGACTGGAGTGCAGTGCCGCTATCTCGGCTCACTCACTGCAACCTCCGCTTCCTGGGTTCAGGCGATTCTCCTGTCTCAGCCTCCTCCTGAGTAGCTGGAATTACAAGTGCCCGCCACTATGCCCGGCTAAGTTTTGTATTTTTAGTAGAGACGGAGTTTCACCATGTTGGCCAGGCTGGTCTCAAACTCCTGACCTCAGGTGTTCTGCCCACCTTGGCCTCCCAAAGTGCTAGGATTACAGGCATGAGCCAACCGCACCTGGCCAGGATTTCCTTCTTTTTTAAGGGTGAGTAGCATTCCCTTGTGTATATACACCACATTTTCCTTATCCATTCATCTGTTGATGGACTCTTGGGTTGACTCCATGCCTGGGCTATTTTGAAAAATGCTGCAGTGAACATGAGGGTGCAGATATCTCCTCAGCATACTGATTTCATTTCCTTCAGATGTGTATCCAGTAGTGAGGCTGCTTTTTCATTTTTCAGGGAACCTCCATAATGTTTTCCATAATGGCTCTGCTAATTTACATTCCCACCAGCCATGCGCTAGGATTTCTACATCTCCACATCCTTATCACCCTTACCTTTTGTTTTTTGATAGTAGCCATTCCAACAGGTGCCAGCTGTCGTCTCACTGTGGCTTTGATTTGCATTTCCCTGATGATTAGTGACGTTGAACATTTTTTCATATCTCTGTTGGCCATTTGTATATCTCCTCTTGAGAAATGTCTATTTGGGGCTGGCTGCAGGGACTCACACCTGTAATCGTAGCGCTTTGAGAGGCCAAGGCAGGAGGATCATTTGAGCCCAGGAGTTCAAGACCAGCCTGGGCAACAAAGCAAGATCCTGTCTCTACAACAATTTTTTTTTAAAACCAACTAGCTGGGTATGGTGGCACATACCTGTAATCCCAGCTACTTGGGAGGCTGAGCAGGGAGGATTGCTTGAGACTGGGAGGCTGCTGTGAGCCTTGATTGTACCACTACATCCACCCTGAGTGACAGAGTAGAGACCCTGTCTCCAAAAAAAAAAAAGAAAAAAAAAGCAAGAGAGTGATGTCAATTCAGGTCCTTTACCCATTTTTAAATCAGGTTCTTTGTGTGTTTTTTTTTTTTTGCTATTGAGTTCTTTGAGTTCCTTATATACTTTGGATATTAACCCCTTATCTGATATATGGTTTGCAGATACTTTCTAGGTTGACTCTTTGTCTTGTCAATTATTTCCTTTGCTATGCAGAAGCTTTTTAATTTGATGTAATCCCACTTGTCTGTTTTTGCTTTTGTCGCCTGTGCTTTTGTGGTCACAGCCAAAAAATCATTGCCCATAACCAAGCCTATTGATTATATCCCAGCTGCTTCTCTTTGTATTGGTCAGTGTAAAATTTAAACGTGCTTAGATTTTTTTGGATTTCTCAGAATATGATACTTAACATTACAGAGGTGCTAATTCTGCATAGGTAATTGATGGAGTGCCTGCCAAATGCTTGCTCTGCCTGCTCATTGTTGCATGAGATAAATGTTGGGTTCTGAAGGAGAGAGAGGTATGGACTGTGAGGTGGGAGCCTGGGAGGGTAGGTGGGATTTGCATTGGCAAATGGGAGCGTGTATCATAGAGGAGATGAATGCTTTTGTTTAAACACACTCACCCACAAAACATAGATAGACCACCATCAGAGAAGGGCAGTGTCTTAGATAAGGTTTCCTAGAGCAGAGTCTGAGATGCATATCCTTGTGAGAGCAATTTTTGAGGGTATGTGCTCCAAATAAAACTGGTAAGGGAGAGAGGAAGGCAGAATGATGACGGGGAAGCAGCAAGGATGCCTCTCAGGGGCAGCGTAGCCTTGACCTACTATATAGGACGAAGCATCCTGGTGGAGCCACACAGCTCCGGGCTCTGGTGGCCCTGCTCGGGTGAGGCAGCTCTGTCAGCTGAGGGCCATTCTTCCAAGAACGGGCAGCCGTGAGCCTTAGCGGTTGGCACCCCCAGCAGCGGGGGGTGGTAGTGGTGGCAGTGAGACTCTAGGTGGGCTCCAGAGCTTCTACCAGAAGGAATGAGTAGCTCAGACTCTCTGGAGCCAAGGCTGGGAGATAAAGTTGGACTGGTTGCCTGAGACTATAATGGCAGGTACGGAGTGTCAGGCTGAGGAGCATGGGCTTTCTCCCACAGGTGACAGGTTGACAGCTGCTTTGACATTAATACCTCTATTACTCTGCTAGGGCTGCCATACAAGGTGGTAGAAGTTCAAAGTCAAGGTATCAGTGGAATTGGCTTCATTCTGAGGACCCTCTCCTTGGCATGCAAATGGTGGTCTTCTTCCTCTCTCCTCGTGTGCTCTTCCCTCCATATGTGTCTATGTCTTAATCTTATGGGACAGCAGTCATGTGAGACTGAGCCCACCCTGATGACCTCCATTTTAACTTAACCACCTCTTTAAAGACCCTATCTCCAAATACTGTCACTTTCTGGGTACTGGGGGTGAGAATTTGAACACAGGAATTTTAGGGGACACAGTTCAGCACGTAACAACATCTAAACATAAGAACCACCAGAAGGGAGGCTGCTGTATAAGGGTAGATACAGGGCAATGTGGTCCTGGGCAAGGCTGGTGACAGGTGATTTAGTGAAAGACTAAGAATGCTAGAGGCCACTGGGAAGCACATCAGAAGGGCTCAGGAAGCAGCACAGCCTGGTGGTTACAAATGTGGCCTCTGAGTTGAACCGCTTGAGTTCAGGTCCCAGCTCTGCCACTTACTAGCTATCATGGGACCCTTAGTCAAGGTATGTAATCTTTCTAAGCCATGCTCTGCTCTTTAATAGTGTTGACTATTAGAAAATGTTTTGGGGTAAGGATGAGAAAGGCCAGCAAGGCCAGGGAGAAGCAAGTGCCCAATGTGACAGGGAACCTGGGTGGTGACAAAAATTGGAAAATCAAAAAAGAGGCCATTTGGAAGGAAGAGATGTTGGGTATTTTGAGCATAATTGAGTTTGAGGCAATAGAGGAAAATTCACGTGGATCTGTTCAGAACATGAGTGAAAATAATTTTTAAGTACAGGCTAGTGTTGGTCCCTGGAAGTTCACTTAAGAAGGGACACTCTGCGGTGTTCTCTGGTTTTGCCTACTTTCCTGCCAAGTCCCACTAACTGTGCAGTTTGGGGAAGAGGTGGTGGTGAGAGATAGAGACACCTAATTTTGCCTGTGACCCAGGGAGATAATTACCATCAAAATGCAGACACCATTTTATAGCTTAGCTACCAAGTGTTCTTGTGATGTGCCCAGGATATTTTCAGAATATAAGCTCTGGTAGACAAATACTCTGTAGAGTTAGCCCCGAGCCCTGGGGGTTTCTCTGTGTTCCATTCTTCATTATACTTTGTGCCTGGACGCCCACCCTTCCCAGAAGAGAGCTCTTAAGTTTTTCAACATCATTTCTGTTGACCTATCATAGAAAAGGCATTCACCACTCTGTTTTGATGCCACACTCCTGGTAAATGAGAGTTACTGATATAGAAGTAATTATCAATGTATGTATTTTCAGTGAGTATCAATTTTGTGGAAATGTTCTAGTTTACTTTTGCTTCTAAGATTTGTAGAATCTGGATCCTGGCCTCATGTTTTCAGATATGGTCCAAGATTGACATGTTGAGATGTCAATCAATTACAAATTGAATAGAATTGATAGATTATGCATTAATGACCAAGGTTTAAAATATGGGGTTCTACTCTGGAAGACTGAAAGCTCAGTCCCTGCCCCTGTGACTTGCTATCTCTCCTGAAAATGAGCTGTCCTCTGCGAACCTCCTGGTGGCCATGTCTAGCTCCATCACACTGGCTAGTCAGTCCTTTCAATCCTTAGAATCAGGTCACAGTTTCACTTCAGGAAGCTCTTCCATCACAACCAGTGTTGAAGGGTAGCTTTTTTTTTTTTTTTCTTAGTAGAGACAAGGCTTCATTATTTTTTCCAGGCTGATCTTGAACTCTCAAGCTCAAGTGATCCACCTGCCTCAGCCTCCCAAAGTGCTGGGATTATTACAGGTGTGCGCCTACATGCCAGGGTAGCTTTTTATGTCTGCCCAGGGCTTAGCACAGTCTCACTGGCCATCACCAAATATTTCCCTGCTTTGACTCCAAAATTTCCTTGCTGTTCTTTATCAACCAGAAAAATCACTGTTGTCATTGTTAGACTGTAGAAAGGTAAGATTGAAGGTCTCACGTGAGATATTAAAATCCATGCCCTTTGAGACCAGTATCATAGTTCAAATTCAGCCATGTGGATTTGAAATTAAGATTATATACATATATGAATGCATATATGTCTATAGAGTACTAAAACAAACGGTATAAGGTTGTGTATTTACTATGGGAAAGCAGTGTCCTAAGTTGTTTACATGTGTGATCTTAATTCTCACAGGCACCCTATGTTGGTACTATTCTTGTCCCTATTTATTCTCATTTTATAGATGGGGCACAGAGATATTGTGTGACTTGCTCAACAATAAACAGCTAATAAGGGCCGAGCGTGGTGGCTCACACCTGTAATCCCAGCACTTTGCGAGGCCGAGGTGGGCAGATCACCTGTGGTCAGAAGTTTGAGACCAACCTGGCCAACATGGCAAAACCCTGTCTCTACTAAAAATACAAAAATTAGCTGGGTGTGGTGGTGCACACCTGTAATCCCAGCTACTTGGGAGGCTGAGGTAGGAGAATCACTTGAACCCAGGAGGCACAGGTTGCAGTGAGCTGAGATCGCGCCACTGCGATCCAGCCTGGGAGACAGAGCGAGACTCCATTTGAAAACAAAACAAAACAAAACAAACAAACAAAAAAAGCTAGTAAGTCTAGCCAGGGTCACATCCAGAGTTCCAAGCAATACATCTAGTCAATAGTAGCACTGCTACTGATTTGATTTCTTTTTCTTTTCTTTCCTTTCTTTCTTTCTTTCTTTTTTTTTTTTTTTTTGAGACAGAGTCTTGCTGTGTCACCCAGGCTGGAGTGCAGTGGTACACTCGTGGCTCACTGCAGCTTCTCCCTCCTGGGCTCAAGCAGCCCTCCCATTTCGTCATCCCAAGTAGCTGGAACTACAGGCGTGTGTCACCACACCTGGCTAATTTTTATATTTTTTTTTGTAGGGATGGGGTTTTGCCACATTGCCCAGGGTGGTCTCGAAGTCCTGAGCTCAAACAATCCATCCACCTTGGCCTCCGAAAGTGCTGGGATAACAGGCGTGAACCACCATACCTGACCTTGCTAATAATTTTCATGAACGAACTCATCTAATTCTCACTGCAGCTCTATGCAAGAGATATTATCAGTATCACTCCTTTACAGAGGAGGAAAGGGAGGCCACAGATGTTTAAGTGATTTCCTCAGAGCTAGAATCATAACCCTGGCACCTGGCTCCTAAGCCTCTGCTTCTTGCCACTATACATCATCTTTCAAATCCCTCAGCTAATTCTAAGGGTTTCAAAGAAGAATGTAAGTTAAATATTGCAAATATCTGTAAACACATGAATGACCTCAGTCCTTGTTCAGACACGGGGTTGGTGTTGGTTTAGGGAAGGGGAAATGAACACCAAGAATCATCTCTGAATTGATCTCCACTCTTTGCATTGCTGTGTTACTCCTGTTTCAGACCTCACCTCCACCTACGACAACCCAGTCCCCTGAAAGCACTATGGATACCTCGCTGAAGAAGGAGAAGTCAGCCATCCTGGATCTTTATATTCCTCCTCCGCCAGCTGTTCCCTACTCTCCCCGGTATGTTGCTGTCCATTGTCATGGTATGCTCGTCTCCTGTTGGTGGTGTTTGTAAATGGTGGTGTGAAAAGAGGATCTTGAGAGAAGAAGCTGCTGAGCCACAGTATGACAGGGCTGAATCTTGAACTACCATTAAAAGTATGATCAGCCTTACTTTATAGGAGTATAGGGACAGATCTAGGTTCTGTGGGGCTTGAAGCTATACAGTTTGGTGGGGAGGGCCCTTTTGAGAAAAGAATATGGCAATACTGGCCAGGTGTGGTGGCTCACACCTGTAATCCCAGCACTTTGGGTGGCTGAGGCGGACAGATCACTTGAGCTCAGGAGTTCAAGACCAGCCCGGGTAACATGGTGAAACCTCATCTCTACAAAAAAATACAAAAATTAACCGAGTGTGGTGGCAGATGCCTGTAGTCCTAGCTCAGGAGGCTGAGGCAGAAAAATTGTTTGAGCCCAGGAGGTGGAGGTTGCAGTGAGCAGAATTTGTGCCATTGCACTCCAGCCTGGGTGACAGAGCGAGACCCTGTCTCAAAAAAGAAACAAAGAAAAGGATATAGCAATACCTTTTGAAAAATGAATGAAAACGTGCTCTCCTGGGACCTTGGAAGGGTCTGTTGGAGGCCCTGCAGGTTAAGTTTCATTAACTCCATGGTAAATTCATCTTGAGGGGATAGATAATAAGTATTTCTGTGAGATTAATGAGAGTTGCAGCTTGATTTTGCTGAGAAAGATGTGTTCTTCATAGAACTTGAAAAAAACCTATGTGGCCAGGTATGGTGGCTCACACCAATATTTCCACACTTTGGAAGGCCGGTTCAGGAGGATTGCTTGAGCCCAGAAGTTCAAGACCAGCCTGGGGAATATAGTAAGGCCCCATCTCTACAAAAAATTTTAAAAATTAGCTGGGTGTGGTTGTGTGCACCTGTGGTCTTAGCTACTTAGGAGGTTGAGGTGGTAGGATCACTTGAGCCCAGGAGGTTGAGGCTGCAGTACACCCTGCACGCCACTGCACTCCAGCCTGGACGACACAGTGAGACCTAGTCTCAAAAACAAGAAAACGCAAACCCATGTGACTGTAGGTATGAACATTTCATATTTGTGTGTGTGTGTGTGTGTGTGTGTACCATAAATTCTTAAAAGATAGTTGCTTTCTTCATGGCTAACTTAAATACTATATGGTATAATGAGGGTGGTATATAGAGTGTACAGGATGATTTAGGTGTGATCTAGGCTTATTTTAATCAACTCACATATTTATATATGTTGATAAAACTAGACAATCTGGCTCATTTATTCAGCATATCTTTCCTGAGTATTGGGTCTGGGTTACCATCTGACACAAAACAGACTTGGTCCTTGACCCTACAGAACTACTAGGGTCTTATTCAACAATTCAGGCATATATTGAGAAATATATGATTAGGCTATAATATTTCATAAAACAAAGTTCAGGCTGGATTTTATTACAGTGACATTTTACTTTATATCAGAATTTGTTGTTTACTGGTTTTCATTTGAAGCTGAGGTATTTGCTTCATTGTATTTCTTCTGTTTTGGGTGCAGAGATGTTTTCTGTTTCCTTGAGTCTTGGTTTACTCAGAACTTATTACAGCATGTACGAATGTACCTCAGGTGATCGGGGCATTCTGGTTCGCGGAATCTTAAGTGTGTTTAAAGTTACAGGTAGTCTTTGCCTCCGCATATGGAGAGCACAGCATTCCACGATGACTAATGTGTGGATTGTTTTATCAGAAACTGGAGGTGGATGCCCTCCCTTGATCCAGAGTGTTCTTGTCTGGGTTGCTGGAGTAGTGGCAAGAAAAGGAGTGGTGTGTACATAGTGAGAGATAAAGGAACCTGAGGCTAGAAAGAGAACTGGATTAAACTGCTTGGGAGGACGCTTTTGAGAGTGCACAAACACACCACCCCTGAAGGATTTTCTGAGGAATGAAAAATGTGAATGGATTACCAAGAAACCAGTCATGAGTCATGGAAACTTTGTGAATGGGGAGTTATATGCCAGGTTTAAAGGTATGAAAGGAGATGTATTTGTGGGTGGGAGGGGTAGGTGGGTGCCATCCCACCTGGGAATACCACACATAGGCATAGCTGATTAGTAGATTGCTTTGGGACTCAGTTGATTCTGTATTTTGTCTAGCAGTTTTTGTCCTGATTTGCCTAATGGAATTTACCAAGTGCAAAAAAATCTAATTAGCTGGTAACTTGGACTCAGTCCTACACTTTAAATTGACAGGTAGATAGAATTAGGATGGAATCGGTGATCCAGCTTTTGCTGGTTTTGTAGTATTTGGTTCAGAAAAGAATCACTCTCCATTGGTTACTATAAAGGTTCCTTTGGCCGGGCACGGTGGCTCACACCTGTAATCCCAGCACTTTGGGAGGCTGAGGCGAGCAGATCATGAGGTCAGGAGATTGAGACCATCCTGGCTAACACGGTGAAACCCCATCTCCACTAAAAAATACAAAAAAATTAGCCGGGCGTGGTGGCGGGCGCCTGTAGTCCCAGCTACTGGGGAGGCTGAGGCAGGAGAATGGTGTGAACCCAGGAGGTGGAGCTTGCAGTGAGCCGAGATCATGCCACTGCAGTCCAGCCTGGGTGGCAGAGCAAGACTCTGTCTCAAAAAAAAAAGAGAAAGGTTCCTTTGTATCTTCTGACATGGTTTTCAAATATAATAACTTCATTATATATCAAGAGTCTTTTTTGCTGGATTTTGGCAAAGATACAACTTTTGGCATGAACAACATGGTTTGCTAGAGCATACCTTAACGTGTGATTGCTGTAGTAAATAGGATATTCAGCTACACACAGAAGCACAAGAAAACTAGAGGTGTCTTTTCAAAGGTATATTTGTTTAGATATATATTTTTTAAAAACCCTGCATTTACTCTTTTTTTTTTTTGAGGTGGAGTTTCACTCCATTGCCCAGGTTGGTGCTCCATTACCCATAACCTCTGCCTCCTGGGTTCAAGCAATTCTCCTGTCTCAGCCTCCCGAGTAGCTGGGACTACAGGTGCCTGCCACCACGCCCCACTAATTTTTGTATTTTTAGTAGAGATGGGGTTTCACCTTGTTTGTCAGGCTGGTCTTGACCTCCTGACTTCAGGTGATCCACCTGCCTCAGCCTCCCTAAGTGCTGGGATTATAGGCAGGAGCTACCATGTCTGGCCTGCATTTATTCTTATATTTCATCACATCATGGTATTTGGCTCTTGTGTAACAGGATCTGTATGTATTTGAGTGGCAACTGGGGTTGACAAAAGGAATGCTTTTCCTCCAGTGGAAAAGGAGAATTTAAGTTATCTTCTGTGTGTGGAGGTAGCAGGACTGCTGGAATTCTTCAGTATGAGAACATCTTTGTAAACAACTTAAGTATTGCCCATATTATCTTCCAGGGATGAGAATGGCAGTTTTGTTTATGGAGGGTCCAGTAAGTGCAAACAACCACTGCCTGGTCCTAAGGGTTCAGAGTCCCCGAATTCCTTCTTGGACCAGGAAAGCCGGAGACGAAGATTTACCATTGCTGACTCGGATCAGTTGCCTGGTTATTCGGTGGAAACCAACATTCTGCCCACAAAAATGAGAGAGAAAACACCATCTTATGGTAAGTTTTGAGTGTTTGTCTTGTTCTGCCATCGGCCTTGACTTCTCCTCCCCGCCCCCTGCCTTAGTTGGAACTGTTGGATGAATTTGGCAGACTTTAAGAGTAATCTGAGGAAAACATAAACCTCAATGAAATTCTAAGTATGAGACCTTTATTCATCTCTCTCAAGCGGATCCTTGTTGAGTCATTACTCTGCCTGGCATCAAAGCCCAACTGGGTGAGATCATGTTGCAGTTTTAACTTTCAGTGCCTGGGTTTTAGCTTTGGAGTTGCTTTGCTCTGTAGACTCACAGGCTCAAGTTTAATGTGCCTCTATCTTAATTGCCTGCTATGGAAATACAGTGCTTTAAAATACTTTTCTTATTTTAAAATTTGTTATTGCTTCTGTCTAAGTGGGTGCGATATTGTGAGGTCTAAGTTATAAATAAAGGCAAGGATTCACTAAAGTTCCAGAACTCATCAAACTTGTCACCTTCTCTCTCGTCCCGCTGAAGGCAAGCCACGGCCTTTGTCCATGCCTGCTGATGGGAACTGGATGGGGATTGTGGACCCTTTTGCCAGACCTCGAGGTCATGGCAGGAAAGGTATGTTTAAGTCAAGCAAACCAAGGAGCAGCAAATGGGGAGTGAACAGACCCAGGCCCTGGTTTCACCTCTGTTTGTAAATGTGTTATAGTAAGTAGACTGAATAGTTGGCCTCTCTGAGCCCCATTTTCTCATCTATAAAATCAGGACTGCGGAAGATCTTTAAGATCCTACTTATTTCTAGAATGGCAAAATTACGTCATCCTAGTTAGTGATTGTAAATATCCTAATTAGCATTGAGTGCTGTAAAAAGGCTGTAGACTTTAATGGTCTAATTTTTATGTTTTCATTTATTTTTTAGAGACAGGGTCTTGCTCTGTTGCACAGGCTGGAGTGCAGTGGTCTGATCATACCTCACTGTAGCCTTGAGCTCCTGGACTCAAGCAATCCTCCTGCCTCAGCCTCCCGAGTAGCAGGGACTACAGGTCCACACTGCCACTTCTAGCTATTTTTTTTTTTTTTTTTTTGTTTGAAAAAATTTTTTTTTTTTTTTTTTTTTTTTTTTTTTTTTTCTGAAATGGAGTCTTGCTCTGTCACCCAGGCTGGAGTGCAGTGGCACAATCTCTGCTCACTGCAACCTCTGCCCCCTGGGTTCAAGCAGTTCTGCCTCAGGCTCCCGAGTAGCTGGGGCTACAGGGCCGCTCCCCCATGCCCGGCTAATTTTTTGTAT